>NC_090246.1:5679471-5741971 GCF_037325665.1 Littorina saxatilis | reverse complement strand
TCAACAGACAATGGTTCCTGGAGAGTCGCAGACAAATCCTCATCCGCCTGCAACTGATTGGTCCAGGCCGCTGTCAACAGGGTGGTCTTTGGAGGACTTTATCTTGTCTGGAATGCCGAACAAGTGCTACTATTTGTGGTCGTAGTCGTGTAATTGGTGTGAGTGTTTGTCCTGACATTGCGATACACATAGACACATTTGCTCTTTGGTATATCACGTGTTTTGATGTGCTTCTCTAACGGAGATTTACTACAGGAAAAAAAGAAATACATCTCCGCCTTTACGAGCGCGTCAACACACGCAGACACATAAACAGACACACAGACTCAAATTTAATTCAATTCAATAAAACGTTATTATCTGAATGTTACAAGCAGAAATGTTCTTTTGGCTCGTGTACAAAATAACAACACATAAAAACACACTCTCAGTCTCAGACAGAAAACCAGCCACGGGTCGGCAACGAGCCTTCTCAGATATACAAACACATGCGCACACACACACACACACACACACACACCCACACACAAACACACACACACACAAATAGCTGCAGTGATGAAAAATCCACACCAGAAGAAAATGGTAACATCCATAGGCCAGATGTCAAGAAAAAATTATACAGTGAAGCAGTACAAACAAAAACTTTCACTTCTACGCCAAAACCAAAGAATGATACCAAACAAACATCAGAAAAAAAGAACAAGAACACAGGATAGCATCAAAATAACCAAAGATCTTTCCAAAACTCAAACAAAGAATGAAAACCTGTATTCTTTTATTTCCATCCAAGATACAGAATCAGATTCTTCATGCAGCAGCAAGAATGATGAGTCAGGAGACGAAGATAAAAGACCCAATGTGTTGATTTATCACGAATCCATTTTGACAGAGGTGGATTCACACAGGCTCGGAGAAGGGTATGGGTTCAACGCAAAAAAGATCAAAACATCAACAACCAAAGAACTAGAAAAAGACTTAGAAATCAACCAAAACACAGAAGTTGTTGTCATCCACGTCGGATTAAATGATCTCAGAAGCTCAGATGCACTCTCAACGTCAGAAAAGATTGTTCACGCTGTAAAAAATATCAGAAAAAAACATGGGAGTTGTACTACATAAAAACGGCAATCTAAATAGAGCACAAGATCCTCTGAGCAAACAAGCAAACAAAGCACTTCATGCTTTACGTCGAACGTTCAGTGAAACTGATATCAACATAAAAGTTATGTTACAATTGTATGATAGTTTGATTTCACCAATATCAACATATGGTGCAGAAATCTGGTTTCCACACCAGATTAATACAAATGAACTATGAGATTTATCAAAAATGTTTAAAGAATGCATGACTTGTAAATATCAACATGAAACAGTTCATTCAAAATTCTGTAAACAAATTCTTGGGGTACATAAGAAAACTATGGTAGTACCAGTACTAGGAGAATTAGGAAGATTCCCAGTTAGCATTAAAGTAATATGTAATATCATTGCGTACTGGTTACACATATTGGATCTTCCAAAAACATCTCATCTGAGCAAAGTTTATCATCTTATGTACACCAAAGGCAGTGAAACATATCCATGGATATCATTTGTAAACAATTGTTAGAAGTCATTGGATTAGATCATGTGTGGAAATATCAATACACTTTTAATGTCAAAAGGTTAAAATATGTTATATGTCACAAATTGGAACTCCAATATGTGACCCTCCACCACGGAATGAGTCGCATGTCACCTCGCGCGGTTCTGCGCTAGGCTTAAATATAAGTCAGGGGAGTGTCTGGTAACAGTGTGAGGGTCACCTTAGTCACAGGCTTGTAACTCAAACAGTTTTTGTTCTTTTCTAAAACGGTTTGCACCACTGGATAGAGCATAAAAAACTCTTTAGGAAAATGTAAACAAAGGTGACATGCGACTCATTTCGTGGTGGAGGGTCACATATATACAATTCTGGAAAGGTCAAATAAGAAGTTCACCAAAATTGAATTTTTATCAAAGAATAGTAATAAATTATAAAACGGAACCATATCTGTTATGCATAAAACAAAGAAAATATAAACTATCGTTGTGTAAACTAAGAATAAGTGCCCACGACCTGAAAATTGAAACTGGTAGATACAGCAATACACCTAGGGAAAATAGAGTATGTGAAACATGTGGAGAAATAGAAGATGAAATACATTTTTGAGATAACTGCATAGAAAACAACCAATTACGAAAATCTTTCATCTTTCTTTATTTCTTTATTTGGTGTTTAACGTCGTTTTCAACAGTTCAAGGTTATATCGCGAGGGAAAATCTTTCATGAGTGAAATTAATCGACCTATATATTCATGTGATGTACCAAGTCAACTTTTGCAAGTAGACAAAGATAAATTGGGAGAATTTGTATATAATTGCTTCCAAAAAACAAAACAAAAAAGAAACAATGTAATCATTTGGTTATTCATCTTCCCGTTTCTTATAAACACTACGTTTCATGACAATAAAGTTTATTCGTATATTCGTATTCGTATTCACACACATTCACACACCTTCCCCCCAACCCTCACACACACAAGTCCGTTACTTCTGCCAACTTGACCTACAGCTTAATTTCCCCGATTGACAGTTGAGTAACATCATGCAAGCAATACACCCACTCTGAGTGCAGTCCCAATCAGACAAGTCTGGCACTCCAAACTTGCACCCGCCTTCAAGGGAAGAACCGGGGAACACAGAAGGAGGAGTAGGGAAGATCTTGAGACGGACAGCACCTGCGAGGAAGGACGACAGACTGACCAGACTTGAAAATACTAGTATAGAATGTGGACCGATCGAGTAAAGCTAGCGGCAAACGAATCAAAACCAAGATTGGTAGGTAAATGGAACGTTTATTATTGACAAATTTAAACAAAACGTTACATTTTGTCCTTGCCCGATTGAAACCTCGTAACTCGATGTTTAGCGTTTCGAGAAAAACACACAAAAAGTCATAACAAATAAATGTTAATCGAAATAAGCCATTTAATCGGACAAAGACGATTTACTAGTACGTCGACCCAAAGGTCTTTGAGACAGACAGACAAGCACTAATGAAACAGAAAATGAACTTTTCTGATTTGTATCTGGGTTTTTATTCTAGCGTCACACGGTTCATTTTTCCATTTTCTCTGACTTGCTTTTCATTTGTGATGAAAGTCGTTAACCCAGTAATTTGTGTTGTAAGACAACTTGACGATTTGCGAAAGTTACTCTAATTTTGTAATTTAGCTTTATTGGTGTCAGAGTTTGGGTGTTGGAAGTTGCAGTGTAGGAAGGGGGGGGGGGGGGCGGTGAAGCTTGGTTATAGGGGGTGGGGGCATCGGCCTTTAGGATAAACTAATAAAAGGGTATTTGGTGTAAAGTAGAAAACGGAAGAAATTATTTAAGTATTTTGTATTGTAAGACAGTTTGACATGTGTGCTAATGTGTAAAGTAGTTAACACGTTTAAGTTAAAGTTTTTTAGGTTTTTTTTTATATAAACATCGACCCCGTTTTAGCGTTATAGGCGCAAGAGATGGAGTGGGGGGGGGGGGGGGTCGATGATGCACTCTAGGGACAAAAGAGATCGTGGGGGAGGGGGTCGATGATGCACTCTAGGGACAAAAGGGATCGGGGTGGGGGAGGGGGTCGATGATGCACTCCAGGGACAAGAGAGATCGGGGTGGGGGAGGGGGTCGATGATGCACTCTAGGGACAAAAGGGATCAGGGTGGGGGAGGGGGTCGATGATGCACTCTAGGGACAAAAGGGATCAGGGTGGGGGAGGGGGTCGATGATGCACTCTAGGGACAAAAGGGATCAGGGTGGGGGAGGGGGTCGATGATGCACTCCAGGGACAAAAGAGATCGTGGGGGAGGGGGTCGATGATGCACTCTAGGGACAAAAGGGATCAGGGTGGGGGAGGGGGTCGATGATGCACTCTAGGGACAAAAGGGATCAGGGTGGGGGAGGGGGTCGATGATGCACTCCAGGGACAAAAGAGATCGTGGGGGAGGGGGTCGATGATGCACTCTAGGGACAAAAGGGATCAGGGTGGGGGAGGGGGTCGATGATGCACTCTAGGGACAAAAGAGATCGGGGTGCGGGAGGGGGTCGATGATGCACTCTAGGGACAAAAGGGATCAGGGTGGGGGAGGGGGTCGATGATGCACTCTAGGGACAAAAGAGATTGGGGTGGGGGAGGGGGTCGATGATGCACTCCAGGGACAAGAGAGATCGGGGTGAGGGAGGGGGTCGATGATGCACTCCAGGGACAAAAGGGATCGGGGTGGGGAGGGGGTCAATAATGCACTCTAGGGACAAAAGAGATCGTGGTGGGGGAGGGGGTCGATGATGCACTCTAGGGACAAGAGAGATCGGGGTGGGGGAGGGGGTCGATGATGCACTCTAGGGACAAGAGAGATCGGGGTGAGGGAGGGGGTCGATGATGCACTCTAGGGACAAGAGAGATCGGGGTGGGGGAGGGGGTCGATGATGCACTCCAGGGACAAGAGAGATCGGGGTGGGGGAGGGGGTCGATGATGCACTCCAGGGACAAAAGGGATCGGGGTGGGGGAGGGGGTCGATGATGCACTCCAGGGACAAAAGGGATCGGGGTGGGGGAGGGGGTCGATGATGCACTCTAGGGACAAAAGAGATCGGGGTGGGGGAGGGGGTCGATGATGCACTCTAGGGACAAAAGAGATCGGGGTGGGGGAGGGGGTCGATGATGTACTCTAGGGACAAAAGAGATCGGGGTGGGGGAGGGGGTCGATGATGCACTCTAGGGACAAAGGGATCGGGGTGGGGAGGGGGTCGATGATGCACTCTAGGGACAAGAGAGATTGGGGTGGGGGAGGGGGTCGATGATGCACTCTAGGGACAAGAGAGATCAGGGTGGGGGAGGGGGTCGATGATGCACTCCAGGGACAAGAGAGATCGGGGTGGGGGAGGGGGTCGATGATGCACTCTAGGGACAAGAGAGATTGGGGTGGGGGAGGGGGTCGATGATGCACTCTAGGGACAAGAGAGATTGGGGTGGGGGAGGGGGTCGATGATGCACTCTAGGGACAAGAGAGATTGGGGTGGGGGAGGGGGTCGATGATGCACTCTAGGGACAAGAGAGATTGGGGTGGGGGAGGGGGTCGATGATGCACTCTAGGGACAAGAGAGATTGGGGTGGGGGAGGGGGTCGATGATGCACTCTAGGGACAAGAGAGATTGGGGTGGGGGAGGGGGTCGATGATGCACACTAGGGACAAGAGAGATCAGGGTGGGGGAGGGGGTCGATGATGCACTCTAGGGACAAGAGAGATCAGGGTGGGGGAGGGGGTCGATGATGCACTCTAGGGACAAGAGAGATTGGGGTGGGGGAGGGGGTCGATGATGCACTCTAGGGACAAGAGAGATTGGGGTGGGGGAGGGGGTCGATGATGCACACTAGGGACAAGAGAGATCAGGGTGGGGGAGGGGGTCGATGATGCACTCTAGGGACAAGAGAGATTGGGGTGGGGGAGGGGGTCGATGATGCACTCTAGGGACAAGAGAGATCGGGGTGGGGGAGGGGGTCGATGATGCACTCTAGGGACAAGAGAGATCAGGGTGGGGGAGGGGGTCGATGATGCACTCTAGGGACAAGAGAGATCAGGGTGGGGGGAGGGGGTCGATGATGCACTCCAGGGACAAGAGAGATCGGGGTGGGGGAGGGGGTCGATGATGCACTCTAGGGACAAGAGAGATTGGGGTGGGGGAGGGGGTCGATGATGCACTCTAGGGACAAGAGAGATCAGGGTGGGGGAGGGGGTCGATGATGCACTCTAGGGACAAGAGAGATTGGGGTGGGGGAGGGGGTCGATGATGCACTCTAGGGACAAGAGAGATTGGGGTGGGGGAGGGGGTCGATGATGCACTCTAGGGACAAGAGAGATTGGGGTGGGGGAGGGGGTCGATGATGCACTCTAGGGACAAAAGGGATCGGGGGGGGGAGAGGGGGTCGATGATGCACTCCAGGGACAAGAGAGATTGGGGAGGGGGAGGGGGTCGATGATGCTCTCTAGGGACAAAAGGGATCGGGGTTGGAGAGGGGGTCGATGATGCACTCCAGGGACAAGAGAGATTGGGGTGGGGGAGGGGGTCGATGATGCACTCTAGGGACAAAGGGATCGGGGTGGGGAGGGGGTCGATGATGCACTCTAGGGACAAAGGGATCGGGGTGGGGGAGGGGGTCGATGATGCACTCTAGGGACAAAGGGATCGGGGTGGGGGAGGGGGTCGATGATGCACTCTAGGGACAAAGGGATCGGGGGTGGGGGAGGGGGTCGATGATGCACTCTAGGGACAAAGGGATCGGGGTGGGGGAGGGGGTCGATGATGCACTCTAGGGACAAAGGGATCGGGGTGGGGGAGGGGGTCGATGATGCACTCTAGGGACAAAGGGATCGGGGTGGGGGAGGGGGGTCGATGATGCACTCTAGGGACAAGAGAGATTGGGGTGGGGGAGGGGGTCGATGATGTACTCTAGGGACAAAAGAGATCGGGGTGGGGGAGGGGGTCGATGATGCACTCTAGGGACAAAAGAGATCGGGGTGGGGGAGGGGGTCGATGATGTACTCTAGGGACAAAAGAGATCGGGGTGGGGGAGGGGGTCGATGATGCACTCTAGGGACAAAAGAGATCGGGGTGGGGGAGGGGGTCGATGATGTACTCCAGGGACAAAAGAGATCGGGGTGGGGGAGGGGGTCGATGATGCACTCTAGGGACAAAAGAGATCGGGGTGGGGGAGGGGGTCGATGATGCACTCCAGGGACAAGAGAGATCAGGGTGGGGGAGGGGGTCGATGATGCACTCCAGGGACAAAAAGGATCGTGGTGGGGGAGGGGGTCGATGATGTACTCTGGGGACAAAAGAGATCGGGGTGGGGGAGGGGGTCGATGAGGCACTCTAGGGACTAAAGAGATCGGGGTGGGGGAGGGGGTCGAAGATGCACTCTAGGGACAAAAGAGATCGGGGTGGGGGAGGGGGTTGATGATGCACTCTAGGGACAAAAGAGATCGGGGTGGGGGAGGGGGTTGATGATGCACTCCAGGGAGAAAGGGATCGGGGTGGTGGAGGGGTGCACTCTAGGGACAAGAGAGATCGGGTTGGGGAGGGGGTCGATTATGCACTCTAGGAACAAAAGAGATCGGGGTGGGGAGGGGGTCGATGATGCACTCTAGGGACAAAGGGATCGGGGTGGGGGAGGGGGTCGATGATGCACTCTAGGGGTGGCTTTGGCTTTAAGATACATCATTGGTTTTGTGTTTGTTGTCAACACAGCTAATAGAAGACTATTCATGCACGGTCCTTACCGTGTGAAGATTCGACTCACTCTTACAGATCTGCTCAAGCTCTACGTGAGATAAGACCATCCCTCCATTTGGACACATACTAACAATCAACACCCTGACTGCGTCCTGTCCAAGGCCAGACGTTGTTGATGAAATGATTACGGACAAATCCAGTAGTGGCTATGGACAAATTAGTTCATATACATTTCCAATTTGCACAGAAAGCAGTCAGCCTGCTGATTCTCGGTATGTGTCTACGTAGAGCGATGCCTGTGTCTCATGTAAACATCTGGCCAGATGAGCCCAATTGTTATCACGTTAAAGTTTGTGCCTTTAAACTAGTAATATTGTTTTTTTGTTAGAGCCCTTGACGTGTTTGCGTGTGTCCAACATGGTTAAAGTGGAAGGCTCTGTCACGTAAATGAATAGGGGTCGAGATGTTGAGGTTTGGGATGTGAGAGGACTCAGATTTTAGGATGATTAACGTATTGTGGAATGGAAGATTATACTGAACCAAAAGTAAGGCATTGATCTTATAATGGGTGTTTTATCAGCTTCACTGGCTTGCGTGTCGGTAAAGCACAACTTCCGGGTGTCACTCCTGGGTAATTAAGTTTATAGGAGGTGTGTGGTACAGTCGGGGAGAAGGGGGAGGGGAGAAGACTTCATCTTTTTGGTTGAATTACTGTTTTCGTAGTTGTTGTAAACGTAACAGAATGATATGATAATTATATACTCATCTACAACGTGGCATACTGTACGTCAATCCAAATAACACTTGGGCTGTTATGCTGAACTACTGGTTCTGCAGTTGTTGTACTACAATATACTTCAATCAAACTAACTCGGATGTCATGCACTTTATCTTTTATTTATTTCAAAAATAAGTTTGTAAAACCACAAACATGAACTGCACTGTTTTACGAGTCTATTTTCTCTCGTTTGAGTCTCGAGAGTAAGGACAAATTAACGCCTATCTTCAAAATAAAACCCTTTATAAGATAAGATAAGATAAGATAAGAAAACTTTCATGTCAATTTTCATTTTACACTGTAAACATGGACATTTTTCTTTTGGTACCACATCCCATTTAACGTCAGACGCGTGAGTTTCAGTAAATATATTAGGACAGAGTAAGTTGCGAGTGCAGGTGTGTGTGTTGGGGGGGGGGGGGTGCGTGCCTCTGTGTGTGTGAGTGTGTGTGTGTGTGTGTGTGTGTGTGTGTGTGTGTGTGTGTGTGTGTGTGTGTGTGTGTTTGTGTGAGTAAGAGGATTTGTGTGTGTGTGTGTGTGTGTGTGTGTTTGTGTGAGTAAGAGGATTTTGTGTGTGTGTGTGTGTGTGTGTGTGTGTGTGTGTGTGTGTGTGTGTGTGTGTGTGTGTGTGTGTGTGTGTGTGTGTGTGTGTGTGTTCGTTAGATATGAGAACGTATATGTCTGTCTGTGAGCGTAGGTCTATACACAAAGGATGCTACTTTTTCCCTCCACATTTCGCTGATTCGGGGTTGATGACAATCTGCTCCGGCTGATGTCACCCTGACCTTACAAACAAGGACGATGAACACCCACACACAGTAAATGGAACAACAGTTATTGGAGAACGGATGAACATTTATCTTTGCAATTTAGCAGGTGCAAAAATGACAGCCACAATACAAAGTTTGAAGAAAACTTGCCATCAGAAGAAGGAGAAAGAAGAATACAGCTACATTGTCACTGCGGACAATATGATACCACACATTTAGACAGATGATGGAACTTTATTTTCCAAGGATAGAGGTTTAAGATTCCATTCTTTCCATACCATCATAAAGAAGGCAGTTACATGCCCAAATATTGATCTAAAAGTACCTAACCAGGTTACTGGTGTGTTTTATTTTTAATTTTGTTTGAACATGTCCTTGCATCTAATTCAGAATTCTAATAAATGATGAACAAGGAGAAACAATAGATTATAATTGTGTAATGGAATGTTTGAAGGAGACTCACGATTAGAGGACGAAGAAGAACGAGCCAGACTACAATTTAGATACAGACACTGTAATGCTATACCTTCAGGAAAAGCTTTGAAGTGAACTCGTACAGAACGTTTGATTGTAACAGCAGAAGTGGTGATGTCACACAGAAGAACAGTGTGAAGGAAACTCGCACCTTCATGACGTAGAATCTTTGCTGCTGTCACTGTGACACTACAACAGACAGAACAAATGACTGGAACTCGCAAGTAGAGTATGTCGAATTGTCACCGCAGACACTGGAATGTCACATAGAAGACACACTAGCAGGACGCTGTAATGTCACATAGAAGACACACTAGCAGGACACTGTAATGTCACATAGAAGACACACTAGCAGGACACTGTAATGTCACATAGAAGACACACTAGCAGGACACTGTAATGTCACATAGAAGACACACTAGCAGGACGCTGTAATGTCACATAGAAGAGACACTAGCAGGACACTGTAATGTCACATAGAAGACACACTAGCAGTACACTGTAATGTCACATAGAACACACACTAGCAAGACACTGTAATGTCACATAGAACACACACTAGCAAGACACTGTCATGTCAGATAGAAGAGACACTAGCAGGACACTGTAATGTCACATAGAAGACACACTAGCAGGACACTGTAATGTCACATAGAACACACACTAGCAAGACACTGTAATGTCAGATAGAAGAGACACTAGCAGGACACTGTAATGTCACATAGAAGTCACACTAGCAGGACACTGTAATGTCACATAGAAGACACACTAGCAAGACACTGTAATGTCACACAGAAGAAACACTAGCAGGACGCTGTAATGTCACATAGAAGACACACTAGCAGGACACTGTAATGTCAGATAGAAGAGACACTAGCAGGACACTGTGATGTCACATAGAAGACACACTAGCAGGACGCTGTAATGTCACATAGAAGACACACTAGCAGGACGCTGTAATGTCACATAGAAGACACACTAGCAGGACACTGTAATGTCACATAGAAGACACACTAGCAGGACACTGTAATGTCACATAGAAGACACACTAGCAGGACACTGTAATGTCACATAGAAGACACACTAGCAGGACACTGTAATGTCACACAGAAGACACACTCGCAGGACACTGTAATGTCACACAGAAGACACACTAGCAGGACACTGTAATGTCACACAGAAGACACACTAACAGGACGCTGTAATGTCATATAGAAGACACACCAGCAGGACACTGTAATGTCACATAGAAGACACACTAGCAGGACGCTGTAATGTCACATAGAAGACACACTAGCAGGACGCTGTAATGTCACATAGAAGACACACTAGCAGGACACTATAATGTCACATAGAAGACACACTAGCAGGACGCTGTAATGTCACATAGAAGACACACTAGCAGGACGCTGTAATGTCACATAGACTGAAGACACACTAGTAGGACACTGGAATGTCACATAGAAGACACACTAGCAGGACGCTGTAATGTCACACAGAAGACACACTCGCAGGACACTGTAATGTCACACAGAAGACACACTAGCAGGACACTGTAATTTCACATAGAAGACACACTAGCAGGACACTGTAATGTCGCGTAGAAGACACACTAGCAGGACGCTGTAATGTCACATAGAAGACACACTAGCAGGACACTGTAATGTCACATAGAAGACACACTAGCAGGACACTGTAATGTCACATAGAAGACACACTAGCAGGACACTGTAATGTCACATAGACTGAAGACACACTAGCAGGACATTGTAATGTCACATAGACTGAAGACACACTAGCAGGACGCTGTAATGTCACATAGAAGACACACTAGCAGGACGCTGTAATGTCACATAGAAGACACACTAGCAGGACGCTGTAATGTCACATAGAAGACACACTAGCAGGACGCTGTAATGTCACATAGAAGACACACTAGCAGGACACTATAATGTCACATAGAAGACACACTAGCAGGACACTGTAATGTCACATAGAAGACACACTAGCAGGACACTGTAATGTCACATAGACTGAAGACACACTAGCAGGACGCTGTAATGTCACATAGAAGACACACTAGCAGGACACTGTAATGTCACACAGAAGACACACTAACAGGACGCTGTAATGTCATATAGAAGACACACCAGCAGGACACTGTAATGTCACATAGAAGACACACTAGCAGGACACTGTAATGTCACATAGAAGACACACTAGCAGGACACTGTAATGTCGCGTAGAAGACACACTAGCAGGACGCTGTAATGTCACATAGAAGACACACTAGCAGGACGCTGTAATGTCACATAGAAGACACACTAGCAGGACACTGTAATGTCACATAGAAGACACACTAGCGGGACACTGTAATGTCACATAGAAGACACACTAGCAGGACACTGTAATGTCACATAGAAGACACACTAGCAGGACACTGTAATGTCACATAGAAGACACACTAGCAGGACACTGTAATGTCACATAGAAGACACACTAGCAGGACACTGTAATGTCACATAGAAGACACACTAGCAGGACACTGTAATGTCACATAGACTGAAGACACACTAGCAGGACATTGTAATGTCACACAGAAGACACACTAGCAGGACGCTGTAATGTCACATAGAAGACACACTAGCAGGACACTGTAATGTCACATAGAAGACACACTAGCAGGACACTGTGATGTCACATAGAAGACACACTAGCAGGACGCTGTAATGTCACATAGAAGTCACACTAGCAGGACACTGTAATGTCACATAGAAGACACACTAGCAGGACACTGTAATGTCACATAGAAGTCACACTAGCAGGACACTGTAATGTCACATAGAAGACACACTAGCAGGACACTGTAATGTCACACAGAAGACACACTAGC
Organism: Littorina saxatilis; assembly: GCF_037325665.1. Classification (NCBI taxonomy): domain Eukaryota; kingdom Metazoa; phylum Mollusca; class Gastropoda; order Littorinimorpha; family Littorinidae; genus Littorina; species Littorina saxatilis. Next base: position 5,729,748 of record NC_090246.1, on the reverse strand, counting down.
GGGACGCTGTAATGTCACATAGACTGAAGACACACTAGCAGGACACTGTGATGTCACATAGAAGACACACTAGCAGGACACTGTAATGTCACACAGAAGACACACTAGCAGGACACTGTAATGTCACATAGAAGACACACTAGCAGGACACTGTAATGTCACATAGAAGACACACTAGCAGGACGCTGTAATGTCACATAGAAGACACACTAGCAGGACACTGTAATGTCACATAGAAGACACACTAGCAGGACACTGTAATGTCACATAGACTGAAGACACACTAGCAGGACGCTGTAATGTCACATAGAAGACACACTAGCAGGACACTGTAATGTCACATAGAAGACACACTAGCAGGACACTGTAATGTCACATAGAAGACATTCAGGACACTCGCGAGTGGAGGACGCAGAAGATATATAATAACGGTACTGATGCAGACATTAAGACCCCACGCCTACACAAGTAAAACACTTTGCAATTAAAAGAAAGAGATGTTTATCGGGGATTTCCATTACTGTTAATTCAAGTTTTAAAAGGTAACCACATTTCGGATGAAATGTTGCAGAAGTACTCGAGACATTCTCAATCAAACCTGTTTCAATCAAGTGAGAGAAAAAAAACTCCACAAGGGCTGACGACATTTGGTTGTAGAGATTGCAATCAAGAAAGCCGGTCTTCTTCTCTGCAAGAACCCGACGTCTGCAACTCACGTCCAGTCACAGCAGGTGGCAGAAGCGATCGAAGTAATTACCTTCACACGTTAAAGATTCTATTCTTCCCGTATGAGGCGACTATGTCATCCCCAGCAGATTTATCTTGGCTTTTATTTTCTTATTTCGTATCTTATTTTCACCTCTTTATTGTACCATCGCTGGGAAATTCAGGTCGCCTCATTCAAGTGGAAAGCTTGCAGCAACTTGACATAGTCGCGCTACCTAGGTGTGTGCGTGTTTGGGTGAATGCAGCCACCTGCACTTATTGCAGAATGACCGAGATCTTTAACGTGTCACTGTGGAGACAGAGATGGGACATGGATACAGTCTCTGAGTGTGCACATCAAAGTTACCCCTGTCCATCCAACCCTGGATTCAAACCCGTGTCCTTCGGATCCCAAATCTAGTGCTGTACCCACTGAGCTACGTGCACCAAATCTAGTGCTGTACCCACTGAGATCCGTGCACCAAATCTAGTGCTGTACCCACTGAGCTACGTGCACCAAATCTAGTGCTGTACCCACTGAGCTACGTGCACCAAATCTAGTGCTGTACCCACTGAGCTACGTGCACCAAATCTAGTGCTGTACCCACTGAGCTACGTGCACCAAATCTAGTGCTGTACCCACTGAGCTACGTGCACCAAATCTAGTGCTGTACCCACTGAGCTACGTGTACCAAATCTAGTGCTGTACCCACTGAGCTACGTGCACCAAATCTAGTGCTGTACCCACTGAGCTACGTGCACCAAATCTAGTGCTGTACCCACTGAGCTACGTGCACCAAATCTAGTGCTGTACCCACTGAGCTACGTGCACCAAATCTAGTGCTGTACCCACTGAGCTACGTGCACCACATCTAGTGCTGTACCCACTGAGCTACGTGCACCAAATCTAGTGCTGTACCCACTGAGCTACGTGCACCAAATCTAGTGCTGTACCCACTGAGCTACGTGCACCAAATCTAGTGCTGTACCCACTGAGCTACGTGCACCAAAAGCATCCTCTGTCTTGAATATATACCAACATTCAACGGTCCGAATGCATCGTGTGCTCGGTGATGTTTTTTTAATTATTTATTTGTTGTTGTTGTTGTTGTTGTTGTTGTTGTTGTTGTTGTTGTTGGTGGTGGTGGTGGTGGTGGTGGTGGTGGTGGTGGTGGTGGTGGTGTTGGTCGTCGTCGTGGGTGGTGGTGGGTGTTTGTTGATTACTGGCGAGAATTGTTTCAAATGTCATATTTTGGACAAAACTACGAATAACGTAGCTCGCCTTCAAAGAATACAACACCCCACAGCCTACCAAACCGCTGACCGCAACACGGTGGCCTAGTGGTAAGGCGTCCGCCCAGTGAGCGGGAGGTCGTGGGTTCGAACCCCGGCCGGGTCATACCTAAGACAATCTAGTGGCTGCTCCGCCTGGCGTCTGGCATTATGGGGTTAGTGCTAGGACTGGTTGGTCCGGTGTCAGAATAATGTGACTGGGTGAGACATGAAGCCTGTGCTGCGACTTCTGTCTTGTGTGTGGGGCACGTTAAATGTCAAAGCAGCACCGCCCTGATATCACCCTTCGTGGTGGTGGCGTTAAGCAAACAAACAAACAAACCAACAAACCAAAACGCTGACTTGTTAGATTTAAATTTCAGAACCACACCTTTAAATCATCAGCCTGTTGAGCGAGACTGTCATCTCCTTCCCGTGTAAATGGTCGCGTACATCGCCACAGGTCAGCTTCTGTTGGCGGAGAGTGCAACTTTAAAGCCGAACATCCGCAGCAAACTATAACAAAGTCTCGACAACTCAGACCCACGCAAACTATAACAAAGTCTTGATAACTCAGACCCACGCAAACTATAACAAAGTCTCGATAACTCAGACCCACGCAAACTATAACAAAGTCTCGATAACTCAGACCCACGCCAACTATAACAAAGTCTCGACAACTCAGACCCACGCAAACTTTAACAAAGTCTGTGCAGATGTCTGAGGTCTTTGTATCCGAGTGTGCCTCCAGAGGACAACCGATTCACAATGTACGACACTCTTACACATATCAGATCCCTGCGCCTTGAGTCCGAGTCTGGCGATACGCGCGCGATATAAGACTTCATATAACATATCTCAGACCGTAATGCAAGACGTCGTGAATTGTGATACAATCATTCACACTTCGCTCTGAAAGCCGATCGTTTTCCCACTTATTTCTCACAAAAACCTCGGTAACGACTAAGTACGGTATTACGTGGTCATTATACGTCGACGTTCAAGGATTGACATCTTAACCGAAAGGCTAATGTTCTTTTTAATGCCTTTCTTTTGCTAGCATCCTTTGTTGGCATTTTGAAATGCCACAGACATCGTTTGAAAGAGACTATCAAAAAATAAAATAGCGTACAAATGTCAAACAAAATATATGTAGGTGTGTGAAGCAACAATGATCTTTTTTGTATGAGGCAGTAAAGACAGAAATAAAGAAGGCAATAAGGAAACAAGAAGAAATGAAGAAGCAAACAAACAAACACAGAACAAAATAACAAGCAAGCATACCTGGAAAGGAAACAAAAGAAGAAGGCGGAGCAGCACAGGCGGCAAGCTCGGAAATGTTACGTAGAAGGATGGCAGCGGAGGGAGGAAAAGGGCGGGGGGGGGGGGGGGGGGGGAGAGAGGTTAGTGGAGGGACGGTGTCGAAGGGAGACATGCAAACAGGGCAATACAGAAACATAGAATATGCAACAAGGTGTATAAATATAGAGCTTTCCCCCGTCAGAAACATAGAATATGCAACAAGGTGTATAAATATAGAGCTTTCCCCACGTCAGAAACAGTTACGAAAGAAGCACACACTCATATCATATACACACTGACGCAAGCATACGCACGGACACGCAGTCGGACAGGCACGCACGCAGGTTCACACACTGACGCGTGTTTCTCTTGAAATCGTATTAAACACATGTAGAAACTCATGTGCATGCACGTAAACTCATGTACACACATGCACGTACGCCGTTTAATAATGCACTGTGTTAGACAGTTTTTGATGACCTTGACATTAAAACATGAAAGGCAATGTCGTAATACCGCCGGGTGGGGTGTCATTCTGGGTGGGAAAAAGCAGCGGGAGGTGGGGAGGGGGGGGGGGGGGTAGGGGTGATGGGTTGGATGGTGTTAGACAGAGCCAGCAAAAAAAAACACAGGAACATGGAAGCAACAGACTGAATAAACATCACATGCTCTATCCACACGGTACACACAGACAGAATGTCATTGACATCATGGCACCGTCTGGATAGATGCACCAGGGTGTTGTTAGGTTTATATGCCGTGTTGATAGCAGATACAGCACAAGGGAGAAACGGCACACCAGGTAACACGTATGCTTGTGAAAGATGGATCGTTGAATGTTTGTTGACTTGATGCTTGATAGCACAGCTGAGGAACAAACACACACACACACACACACACACACACACACACACACACACACACACACACACACACACACACAATCTCGGAGAGACAGGAATCTCTCTCTCTCTCTCTCTCTCTCTCTCTCTCTCTCTCTCTCTCTCTCTCTCTCTCTCTCTCTCTCTCTCTCTCTCTCTCTCTCTCTCTCTCTCTCTAAGCTAGAAGACAGTGAGAGGTATGACACATACAAATTGTTTAAACCTGACTTTGGAAGAGAAAGGTACCTTGACCAAATAGACAATCCATATATTCAAAAAGTGTTCACAAAATTCAGACTTGGGGTTTCACCCTTGATGTGCAACAAACAGAGATACTCTGCAAACGGTTCACATGTTTGCCCACTTTGCAGATACCCTCACGAAAACGAGCACCACTTTCTTTTTAAGTGCCCAGTATACTCGGATATAAGAGAAACTTACTTGGGAAATGTCTTTGAAATTGGTCAACTCGAAAACTCGTCAATGCAGATACTACTAACACAAAACAAAAGTAGGTTGTGGGCACTCTCCCGGTATACATTTTATGCATTCAGGCATCGACAGCAACTGCTAGGCTAAAACAAGAGGCGAAGCCTTCAAGGCTCACGTAAGAAATAGACAAACAGTAACACAAACTCAATCACTCCGTCACACATACACACCCACACACACAGTAAGCTTAGGTGACACTGTGCAAGAAAGAGAGACACTAGATCTAGATCTGTCTGTCTGCATGTAGCCTACTTACAGGGACACGACTGCCAAATAGTCTCGGCCCGCTCAAAATAACAATGACCGAGACCACACACACCACGCGAGAGAGAAAGACTACAGGGAGGCATGCCGTCATGATGCATTAATTGACGTCAAACACTTTTGACCGTGACGTAATCTTATGCGAGCTTTATCCATAGTCTTGGATAACCACTCACACATAGACTCGGAAATGTTAAAGTTTCTACCACAGACATACACACACACACACACACACACGCACAAACGCACAGACAGACAAAGTTACGATCGCATAGGCTACACTTCGTGAGCCAATGAATATGTGTAAATGATTTCCGATCGATATGTTTCAACCCTTAGCACTGTATATGCACTCGTTCTTACTTGTCTCTGAGAGAGTATACATTGAAATGGAAACTCTACTTGCCCCTTGTACAAACACAACAGTGTGGTTTACAATAAAAATTCTGAGTTCTGAGTTCTGAGTTCTCTCTCTCTCTCTCTCTCTCTCTCTCTCTCTCTCTCTCTCTCTCTGACAGAAAATGCACCCGAAACCATTTGCTCAAAGTTCTCTTTGAAGAATTCGCACCACTTTATAAAACTAAACACTCCTCTTCCTAGGATAGACCTATTTAAATCAAGTCTTGTTTATTCAGGAAGCAGCCTCTGGAACGCTCTTCCGGACGCCCTGCGGCAATCCACCAACACAGATTCTTTTAGAACCAAATATTCTTTCCATTTAATGAACTCTATGAACAAATAAACTTGATTGGTATGTTTTCTTTGTATACAGTTGTTCATTATCGGAATTATGGTTTATTGTGACAAAATCACGAAGATTTGGCTCTGTAATACATTGTTTTGCTGAGCTAATGTATTGTTGGGTTACTTTCCGTTTATCTTCATTGCTTTACACCCAATTTTGAACACTACCTTATGATCTACAATGCTTCTACATAATGCGCTTCATGTACATAAACTTATATGTTCTACCATTAATGTTTTTATGTAACCTTTTTTTCCCTAGTCATAGTTATAGTAAAATAGTTTAGTCCCTCTTTAGGGCGAGGGCCAGATGCAAAAAAGCATATCTATGCTTATTCTTGTCACCCTCGAAAAATAAAGATTTGTCATTGTCATTGTCATTGTCTCTCTCTCTCTCTCTCTCTCTCTCTCTCTCTCAATTCCAAGGATAGATCTCTTCAAATCAAGCTTAGCCTATTCTGGTAGCGTCCTGTGGAATTCTCTCCCGGAATTTGTGAGAGTCCCAATGAGTCTCAATACTTTCAAAAAACACCTTTCACTGTATTTAATGTTTAATTTGATTTAATTACGAAAAATCACAGTGATGGAAGACTTCATTTGGTTATATTTTCATTTGTCCAAAGCATCAGTGTTCATTATATCCACACAAAAACACTCAAAGCTTTAATAACACATTTACTCATGCATGTGTATTCAGCATTGTTTTCACTACGTTACATATACGACGCTTTATATTTGTGTATAATATGTAATGTGTAAATATTCATATGTTGTTGTTTTTCTCTACCTTTTTATCTACGTTAATATCCGTGTAAATATGTGATTAGATTAGTCCCCTCTCTGGGCGAGGGCTGGTTGAAAAAAAGCTCGTTGTATTGCTTATGCCACTGTCACAAAGATGTGAGTAGGATATTTGTGATGTGAAACACGTCGTGATTTTAACCTCCCTAAAGATTGAATTGGGATATGCTAGGACACGTTTGAAGCGATATCACGGGTTTCGTGTGTTGCACGAGAAAACCCTATAGTTTGACATGAGTTGTGTTTATGAGAAATGTAGCTGGTTTTAGTTTAACCTTTGCCGTGCTTCCTGGGTTCACCTGTACCCAGAGACACACTAAAATCATTGTAACTCTGGAACCATTAAAGGTATCGTTTTGAAATTTTAAGTATCTCTCACACACCTAATTTGCTCTCTGTCTGCAAATTTTTAGTGTGTACATGACAAAACATTAAAATAATTGATTATGATAATTTACATAAACACTACCGATAGCGCGGGTTCACACAAACCCATACTTTTAAAGAGTAGTAGTGATTGTAACTATCCCTCTGCCGACGGCGCGGGTTCTGCTACACCCATAATTACCAAAGCGGCGGAACAGTGTCTGTCTGCCTGTTTGTCTCCAAGAGACTGTCTGTCTCTCTGTCTGTCTGTCCGTATCTCTCTGTCTGTATGTCTGTTGTCAGTTGCTCTGTCTGTCTGTCTGTCTATCTGTCTATCTGTCTATCCGTCTATCTGACTGTCTGTCTATCTGACTGTCTGTCTCTGTCTCTCTCTCTGTCTCTCTCTTAGTCTCTCTCTCTGTCTCTCTCTCTGTCTCTCTGTCTCTGTCTCTGTCTCTCTCTCTCTGTCTCTCTCTCTCTGTCTCTCTCTCTCTTAGTCTCTCTCTCTGTCTCTCTTAGTCTCTCTCTCTGTCTCTCTTTCTTAGTCTCTCTCTCTCTCTCTCTCTTTCTTTGTCTCTCTCTCTCTCTCTTTCTTAGTCTCTCTCTCTCTCTTTCTTAGTCTCTCTCTCTCTCTCTTTCTTAGTCTCTCTCTCTCTATCTTTCTTAGTCTCTCTCTCTCTTTCTTAGTCTCTCTCTCTCTCTTTCTTAGTATCTCTCTCTCTCTTTCTTAGTCTCTCTCTCTCTCTCTTTCTTAGTCTCTCTCTCTCTCTCTCTCTTTCTTAGTCTCTCTCTCTCTCTTTCTTAGTCTCTCTCTCTCTCTTTCTTAGTCTCTCTCTCTCTCTTTCTTAGTCTCTCTCTCTTTCTTAGTCTCTCTCTCTCTCTTTCTTAGTCTCTCTCTCTCTCTTTCTTAGTCTCTCTCTCTCTCTCTTTCTTAGTCTCTCTCTCTCTCTATTTCTTAGTCTCTCTCTCTCTCTTTCTTAGTCTCTCTCTCTCTCTCTCTTAATCTCTCTCTCTCTCTCTTTCTTAGTCTCTCTCTCTTTCTTAGTCTCTCTCTCTCTTTCTTAGTCTCTCTCTCTCTCTCTCTTTCTTAGTCTCTCTCTCTCTCTCTTTCTTAGTCTCTCTCTCTCTCTCTCTTTCTTAGTCTCTCTCTCTCTCTATTTCTTAGTCTCTTTCTCTCTCTCTTTCTTAGTCTCTCTCTCTCTCTTTCTTAGTCTCTCTCTCTCTTTCTTAGTCTCTTTCTCTCTCTCTTTCTTAGTCTCTCTCTCTCTCTCTTTCTTAGTCTCTCTCTCTCTCTTTCTTTGTCTCTCTCTCTCTCTTTCTTAGTCTCTCTCTCTCTCTTTCTTAGTCTCTCTCTCTCTCTCTCTCTTTCTTAGTCTCTCTCTCTCTCTTTCTTAGTCTCTCTCTCTCTCTCTTTCGTAGTCTCTCTCTCTCTTTCTTAGTCTCTCTCTCTTCTCTCTCTCTCTTTCTTAGTCTCTCTCTCTCTCTCTCTCTTTCTTAGTCTTTCTCTCTCTCTTTCTTTGTCTCTCTCTCTCTCTCTCTCTTTCTTAGTCTCTCTCTCTCTCTCTTTCTTAGTCTCTCTCTCTCTCTCTCTTTCTTAGTCTCTCTCTCTCTCTTTCTTAGTCTCTCTCTCTTTCTTAGTCTCTCTCTCTCTCTCTTTTTTAGTCTCTCTCTCTCTCTTTCTTAGTCTCTCTCTCTCTCTTTCTTAGTCTCTCTCTCTCTTTCTTAGTCTCTCTCTCTCTCTTTCTTAGTCTCTCTCTCTCTTTCTTAGTCTCTCTCTCTCTCTTTCTTAGTCTCTCTCTCTCTGTCTTAGTCTCCCTCTCTCTCTTTCTTAGTCTCTCTCTCTCTCTTTCTTAGTGTCTCTCTCTTTCTTAGTCTCTCTCTCTCTCTTTCTTAGTCTCTCTCTCTCTCTCTCTTTCTTAGTCTCTCTCTCTCTTTCTTAGTCTCTCTCTCTCTCTTTCTTAGTCTCTCTCTCTCTTTCTTAGTCTCTCTCTCTCTCTTTCTTAGTCTCTCTCTCTCTTTCTCTCTCTCTTTCTTAGTCTCTCTTTCTCTTTCTTAGTCTCTCTCTCTCTCTTTCTTAGTCTCTCTCTCTCTCTTTCTTAGTCTCTCTCTCTCTCTCTTTCTTAGTGTCTCTCTCTTTCTTAGTCTCTCTCTCTCTTTCTTAGTCTCTCTCTCTCTCTCTTTCTTAGTCTCTCTCTCTCTCTTTCTTAGTCTCTCTCTCTCTCTCTTTCTTAGTCTCTCTCTCTCTCTTTCTTAGTCTCTCTCTCTCTCTTTCTTAGTCTCTCTCTCTCTTTCTCTCTCTCTTTCTTAGTCTCTCTCTCTCTTTCTTAGTCTCTCTCTCTCTCTCTTTCTTAGTCTCTCTCTCTCTCTCTTTCTTAGTCTCTCTCTCTCTCTTTCTTAGTCTCTCAGTCTCTCTCAGTCTCTCTCAGTCTCTCCCTCCCCCTCTCCCTCCCCCTCTCCCTCCCCTGCAAGAAGTCGGTGAAGGGAGAAACTCGATGCACCCACTGAAGTAGCGCTGTGGGTTTCCCTGAACCCACCCCGTCGTTAGAGAAATAAACGGTAAAAACCCTCTTTCAAATGTATGGGTTCAGACAAACCCGCATCGTCGTTAGAGAAATAAACGGTAAAAACCCTCTTTCAAATGTATGGGTTCAGACAAACCCGCATCGTCGTTAGAGAAATAAACGGTAAAAACCCTCTTTCAAATGTATGGGTTCAGACAAACCCGCATCGTCGGGCGTGTGTAGTCAAAAGCAGCATCCGGCAAAGGTTAATAACGTCACAACGTTGTAGATGCTCGACAGAGCAAGGTGTCTAGCGGCTGTCAGGTTTGTCGGGGACAAACACTCTTTCAAGAGACGGGTCTCTTAAGGTAAATGATTTACTATGTTGTATATTATTGAAGCTTCAATACATAGCTCCGTTGCGATATAACCTTCGTGGTTGAAAACGACGTTAAACACCAAATAAAGAAAGACAATACATAGCTGGAATGTAAATGTAAGTGTATACAAAGTGCACTAAATTCTAGTGTGAAGTTTAAGAGAATTCTTGTTGTGATTGTATTATGGTTTTTGTTGGGAAATTCTTGAACATAAATGTTGTTACGCATTTATGTTATGTTTAAGACAGTGATACTATGTATGGTAGTGTCATTAGTGGATTAAGTGATTCATGGATTAAGTATTGTTTGGATATTGACTGTGGACGGAATGTGAATGTAGAATGAACGAGAGAGATGTTACATGACTTTAGTTTAGGAAGAGGAGATGGTTTAAGAGAATGTTTTATTAAGACTTGGGTTAATTCTTTAGGAGTTTCCATGACGAGAGTTCATGAGCGTGAGCGAGGGACGGACCTCACACGGAAGAGGCGTGACGATGGTGGAGAGACAGACCACATCGGCGCAGATGGCTCGACAGAGGAGTCTCCATCACCACCGGTCGTAGGGACGACGGTTCTTTTCGTTAATGGCGAAAGTGTTTCTCGGGGAGAAACGTGAAAGGTGCATGTTGGCATCTAAAAGGAGAGTTTCTGGGTATTCATCGTCTACGTGGATTCAGCGGCACAAGGATGTGTAAATGACATGTAGTGAGACGTGATACGAACTCGTGAGTGTCTGTCAACACTTTACCTTGTGCAGTAATTAATTATTGAATAATTTCTTTATATCATTAATCACGTGTGAGGAGTGATTGTAAAGAGATTGTATGAACGGTGTGGACGAGAAGTTGATTGGTATTGATGTTGTTGTTTTTAAGTGAAGAATTGTGTTATAATTTGTGTGAGGAAATAATAAGTCTGCATCCTCCCAAATTCTGTGTTTGGAGTGTTTAGTGTGAAGATTGAAGAGTCAGTGTAATAAGATAGGGCAGAACACGTATACAGAAAAGTAACTCCTTATTCACACTACAATCCACTTCATGACAGCCACAACCCTCGAAAAATAAAATTTGATTTGATTTGATTTGATTTGATTTGATCTGTATGGTTGTGTGTGTGTGTGTGTGTGTGTGTGTGTATGTCTGTCTGTCCTGTTCCTGTGTCGGTGAGTCTGTCTGTGTGTATGTGTGTGTCAGTCTGCCCCAGGAGTTGGGGCCTCAAATCAATTCCTTGATTGACGGGAGGTGGTCAGCTGTTTGTGTTTTTAACACCATGTTAGAAAATGGCAACCCTTTTTCATTTTCAGAAATCTTTCGAGTCACTCTCCGACGCAATTTGTTTTTTGAATCTTTGAAGTTACGGAAATCTTAATAAAAAGAGCGAACAGGATATTACAACAGAGAAAATTAATCCCATGAGTTTAATAAAGTTTGATATTTTCTGCGTCAGAAGTTGTCTGGAAAAAAAATCTAATCTTCCGCCTTATTGAACTTGTCATTTGTTATGGCACTGGAAATGATCATAGGAAGCAACACGTCTGCTTGCCTATCCGTCGTTTTGATTTGTCACGTTTTCTGTAAAGGTCTGGCGCCCGCGTATTTTAGAGCGTGATGATTTTCATTGAAGATTCGATAGGAGGGAAAAAGTCAGGTACTGGCTGGGTTTCCTGGGCTTGGCTTTGAAACGTCTGCCTTGTCTGTCAGATCGTTCTGTTTTATGCTAGTTTTCACCCACTTGTTACATTTGGTCAAGTTTTGACTAAATGTTTTAACATAGAGGGGGAATCGAGACGAGGGTCGTGGTGTATGTATGTGTGTGTGTGTGTGTGTGTGTGTGTGTGTGTGTGTGTGTGTCTGTCTGTCTGTCTGTCTGTCTGTGCGTGTGTGTGTGTAGAGCGATTCAGACTAAACTACTGGACCGATCTTTATGACATTTTACATGAGAGTTCCTGGGTATGATATCCCCAGACGTTTTTTTCTTTTTTTCGATAAATGTCTTTTATGACGTCATATCCGGCTTTTTGTAAAAGTTGAGGCAGCACTGTCACACCTTCAGTTTTCAATCAAATTGATTGAAATGTTGGCCAAGCAATCTTCGACCAAGGCCGGACTTCGGTATTGCATTTCAGCATGGAGGCTTAGAAATTAATGGCTTTGGTCATTAAAAATCTGAAAATTGTAATTAAAATAATTTTGTTATAAAACGATCCAAAATTACTTTTATTTTATTCTTTATCATGTTCTGATTCCAAAAACATATAAATATGTTATATTTGGATTAAAAAAGGTCTGAAAATTAAAAATATAAAAATTATGATTAAAATTAAATTTCCGAAATTGTTTTAACAAGAAGAGCAAACGCTCGATCGAGTCACTTTCGCAGTTCTGAATATTATATGAGGCATCAGATGGACAGGAAGAAATTGCTATTCACAACACAATGAGTCACGTTCACATAAAATTTGAGCCCGGTCACTTTTATAGTTTCCGAGAAAAGCCCAACGTTAAGTTGTGTGTTGCCGAACAGAAAAGGCTAGTTATCTCCCTTGTTTTTCTGATAACGTTCGTAAAAGGCTACAGATGTAAATACTTTGATGTAAAGAATAATCCTACAAAGTTTCAATCACATCCGATGAACTTTGTCAAAGATATAAAATGTCTAATTTTTCCTTTGACGCTGACCTGTGACCTTGAAAAAGGTCAAAGGTCAACGAAACCATCGTTAAAGTGTAGAGGTCATTGGAGGTCACGACTAAACAAAATATGAGCCCGATCGCTTTGATAGTTTCCGAGAAAAGATATAAAATGTCTAATTTTTCCTTTGACGCTGACCTGTGACCTTGAAAAAGGTCAAAGGTCAACGAAACCATCGTTAAAGTGTAGAGGTCATTGGAGGTCACGACTAAACAAAATATGAGCCCGATCGCTTTGATAGTTTCCGAGAAAAGTCCAACGTTAAGGTGGTGTCTACGGACGGCCGGCCGGACGGCCGGCCGGACGGCCGGCCGGACAGACTAACACTGACCGATTACATAGAGTCACTTTTTCTCAAGTGACTCAAAAACAATTTCATCTCATTTCTTGTCGGTTCCTGATTCCAAAAACATATAGGTATGATATGTTTGGATTAAAAACACGCTCAGAAAGTTAAAACGAAGAGAAGTACAGTAAAGCGTCCTATGCAGCGCAGCGCAACCGCTACCGCGTTAAACAGGCTCGTCACTTTCACTGCCTTTTGCACTAGCGGCGGACTCCGGTCATTGTGAAAAAATGCAGTGCGTTCACTTTCATTCTGTGAGTTCCACAGCTTGACTAAATGTAGTAATTTCGCCTTACGCGACGTGTTTTTGTTTTTGTCTTTGTTATAAAGTCGCACCCGTGCAGTCATGTATGTGTAAAAGATGACATTGTTGTCAGCTTGTTGATTCCTGACAAACTCGCTTCTCTGTGCTTGTCCTATGTAAGCCCGATAGCTGTCGGAATTAAAGGGGATATTCGTGTTTTTTTCGTCGACGTCATTGTCATTGTAGTCAACATCATCATCCTTATCACCATCATCGTCGTCATCAGCAGCAGCGGCAGTATTTTGGGAAGTCTTGGTCACTATTATTTATCTGATTATCATTTTTTAACATCGAGGGTATATACCTTATACAGAGAAAAAAATAAAATAAAACATAACACACACCTATAATTGCTGAAGTAATTTACCACTCGCCTGTAAGGATGACACAGCCAGGGTTTCAATATCTGTCAAAGATAACCCTGCGTGTGCTTTTGTCCATCTGTCCGTTTGTGTGTGTGGAGCTATCTGTATGTTTGTAGTGGTGAGTGTTACTGTCTGGAACTGTCGTCTGTAGCAGTGAGTGTTACTGTCTGGAACTGTCGTCTGTAGCGGTGAGTGTTACTGTCTGGAACTGTCGTCTGTAGTGGTGAGTGTGAGATGGAATTTGTTACTCAATATATCACGCATTCACATCGGCCAGTAAATCTCAAGCCAATTAAGGCGAATATTTACTTTTCACGGCCTATTATTCCAAGTCACACGGGTATTTGGTGGACATTTGTATCTATGCCTATACAATTTTGCCAGGAAAGACCCTTTTGTTAATCGTGGGATCTTTAACGTGCACACCCCAATGTAGTGTACACGAAGGGACCTCGGTTTTTTGTCTCATCCGAAAGACTAGCACTTGAACCCACCACCTAGGTTAGGAAAGGGGGGAGAAAATTGCTAACGCCCTGACCCAGGGTCGAACTCGCAACCTCTCGCTTCCGAGGCAAGTGCGTTTACCACTCGGCCACCCAGTCCTTATGTATGGCGCTACCCAATTGTTTCCTTTTTCCTGCGGAACTGTCGTCTGTAATGGTGAGTGCTACTGTCTGGAACTGTCGTCTGTAGTGGTGAGTGTTACTGTCTGGAACTGTCGTCTGTAGTGGTGAGTGCTACTGTCTGGAACTGTCGTATGTAGTGGTGAGTGCTACTGTCTGGAACTGTCGTCTGTAGTGGTGAGTGCTACTGTCTGGAACTGTCGTCTGTAGTGGTGAGTGCTACTGTCTGGAACTGTCGTCTGTAGGGGTGAGTGTTACTGTCTGGAACTGTCGTCTGTAGTGGTGAGTGTTACTGTCTGGAACTGTCGTCTGTAGTGGTGAATGCTACTGTCTGGAACTGTCGTCTGTAGTGGTGAGTGCTACTGTCTGGAACTGTCGTCTGTAGTGGTGAGTGCTACGGTCTGGAACTGTCGTCTGTAGTGGTGATTGTTACTGTCTGGAACAGTCGTCTGTAGTGGTGAGTGCTACTGTCTGGAACTGTCGTCTGTAGTGGTGAGTGCTACTGTCTGGAACTGTCGTCTGTAGTGGTGAGTGTTACTGTCTGGAACTGTCGTCTGTAGTGGTGAGTGCTACTGTCTGGAACTGTCGTATGTAGTGGTGAGTGTTACTGTCTGGGACTGTCGTCTGTAATGGTGAGTGTTACTGTCTGGAACTGTCGTCTGTAGTGGTGAGTGTTACTGTCTGGAACTGTCGTCTGTAGTGGTGAGTGCTACTGTCTGGAACTGTCGTCTGTAGTGGTGAGTGCTACTGTCTGGAACTGTCGTCTGTAATAGTGAGTGCTACTGTCTGGAACTGTCGTCTGTAATGGTGAGTGCTACTGTCTGGAACTGTCGTCTGTAGTGGTGAGCGTTACTGTCTGGAACTGTCGTCTGTAATGGTGAGTGTTACTGTCTGGAACTGTCGTCTGTAGTGGTGAGTGCTACTGTCTGGAACTGTCGTCTGTAGTGGTGAGTGTTACTGTCTGGAACTGTCGTCTGTAGTGGTGAGTGCTACTGTCTGGAACTGTCGTCTGTAGTGGTGAGTGTTACTGTCTGGAACTGTCGTCTGTAATGGTGAGTGTTACTGTCTGGAACTGTCGTCTGTAGTGGTGAGTGCTACTGTCTGGAACTGTCGTCTGTAATGGTGAGTGCTACTGTCTGGAACTGTCGTCTGTAGTGGTGAGTGCTACTGTCTGGAACTGTCGTCTGTAATAGTGAGTGCTACTGTCTGGAACTGTCGTCTGTAATGGTGAGTGCTACTGTCTGGAACTGTCGTCTGTAGTGGTGAGCGTTACTGTCTGGAACTGTCGTCTGTAATGGTGAGTGTTACTGTCTGGAACTGTCGTCTGTAGTGGTGAGTGCTACTGTCTGGAACTGTCGTCTGTAGTGGTGAGTGTTACTGTCTGGAACTGTCGTCTGTAGTGGTGAATGCTACTGTCTGGAACTGTCGTCTGTAGTGGTGAGTGTTACTGTCTGGAACTGTCGTCTGTTTTGGTGAGTGCTACTGTCTGGAACTGTCGTCTGTAGTGGTGAGTGCTACTGTCTGGAACTGTCGTCTGTAGTGGTGAGTGTTACTGTCTGGAACTGTCGTCCGTAGTGGTGAGTGCTACTGTCTGGAACTGTCGTCTGTAGTGATGAGTGTTACTGTCTGGAACTGTCGTCCGTAGTGGTGAGTGCTACTGTCTGGAACTGTCGTATGTAGTGGTGAGTGTTACTGTCTGGGACTGTCGTCTGTAATGGTGAGTGCTACTGTCTGGAACTGTCGTCAGTAGTGGTGAATGTTACTGTCTGGAACTGTCGTCTGTAGTGGTGAGTGCTACTGTCTGGAACTGTCGTCTGTAGTGGTGAGTGCTACTGTCTGGAACTGTCGTCTGTAGTGGTGAGTGCTACTGTCTGGAACTGTCGTCTGTAGTGGTGAGTGCTACTGTCTGGAACTGTCGTCTGTAGGGGTGAGTGTTACTGTCTGGAACTGTCGTCTGTAGTGGTGAGTGTTACTGTCTGGAACTGTCGTCTGTAGTGGTGAATGCTACTGTCTGGAACTGTCGTCTGTAGTGGTGAGTGCTACTGTCTGGAACTGTCGTCTGTAGTGGTGAGTGCTACGGTCTGGAACTGTCGTCTGTAGTGGTGATTGTTACTGTCTGGAACAGTCGTCTGTAGTGGTGAGTGCTACTGTCTGGAACTGTCGTCTGTAGTGGTGAGTGCTACTGTCTGGAACTGTCGTCTGTAGTGGTGAGTGTTACTGTCTGGAACTGTCGTCTGTAGTGGTGAGTGCTACTGTCTGGAACTGTCGTATGTAGTGGTGAGTGTTACTGTCTGGAACTGTCGTCTGTAATGGTGAGTGTTACTGTCTGGAACTGTCGTCTGTAGTGGTGAGTGTTACTGTCTGGAACTGTCGTCTGTAGTGGTGAGTGCTACTGTCTGGAACTGTCGTCTGTAGTGGTGAGTGCTACTGTCTGGAACTGTCGTCTGTAATAGTGAGTGCTACTGTCTGGAACTGTCGTCTGTAATGGTGAGTGCTACTGTCTGGAACTGTCGTCTGTAGTGGTGAGCGTTACTGTCTGGAACTGTCGTCTGTAATGGTGAGTGTTACTGTCTGGAACTGTCGTCTGTAGTGGTGAGTGCTACTGTCTGGAACTGTCGTCTGTAGTGGTGAGTGTTACTGTCTGGAACTGTCGTCTGTAGTGGTGAGTGCTACTGTCTGGAACTGTCGTATGTAGTGGTGAGTGTTACTGTCTGGGACTGTCGTCTGTAATGGTGAGTGTTACTGTCTGGAACTGTCGTCTGTAGTGGTGAGTGCTACTGTCTGGAACTGTCGTCTGTAATGGTGAGTGCTACTGTCTGGAACTGTCGTCTGTAGTGGTGAGTGCTACTGTCTGGAACTGTCGTCTGTAATAGTGAGTGCTACTGTCTGGAACTGTCGTCTGTAATGGTGAGTGCTACTGTCTGGAACTGTCGTCTGTAGTGGTGAGCGTTACTGTCTGGAACTGTCGTCTGTAATGGTGAGTGTTACTGTCTGGAACTGTCGTCTGTAGTGGTGAGTGCTACTGTCTGGAACTGTCGTCTGTAGTGGTGAGTGTTACTGTCTGGAACTGTCGTCTGTAGTGGTGAATGCTACTGTCTGGAACTGTCGTCTGTAGTGGTGAGTGTTACTGTCTGGAACTGTCGTCTGTTTTGGTGAGTGCTACTGTCTGGAACTGTCGTCTGTAGTGGTGAGTGCTACTGTCTGGAACTGTCGTCTGTAGTGGTGAGTGTTACTGTCTGGAACTGTCGTCCGTAGTGGTGAGTGCTACTGTCTGGAACTGTCGTCTGTAGTGATGAGTGTTACTGTCTGGAACTGTCGTCCGTAGTGGTGAGTGCTACTGTCTGGAACTGTCGTCTGTAGTGGTGAGTGTTACTGTCTGGAACTGTCGTCTGTAATGGTGAGTGCTACTGTCTGGAACTGTCGTCAGTAGTGGTGAATGTTACTGTCTGGAACTGTCGTCTGTAGTGGTGAGTGCTACTGTCTGGAACTGTCGTCTGTAGTGGTGAGTGTTACTGTCTGAAACTGTCGTCTGTAATGGTGAGTGTTACTGTCTGGAACTGTCGTCTGTAGTGGTGATTGCTACTGTCTGGAACTGTCGTCTGTAGTGGTGAGCGTTACTGTCTGGAACTGTCGTCTGTAATGGTGAGTGTTACTGTCTGGAACTGTCGTCTGTAGTGGTGAGTGCTACTGTCTGGAACTGTCGTCTGTAGTGGTGAGTGTTAATGTCTGGAACTGTCGTCTGTAATGGTGAGTGCTACTGTCTGGAACTGTCGTCTGTAGTGGTGAGTGCTACTGTCTGGAACTGTCGTCTGTAGTGGGAACTGTCGTCCGTAGTGGTGAGTGCTACTGTCTGGAACTGTCGTCTGTAGTGGTGAGTGTTACTGTCTGGAACTGTCGTCCGTAGTGGTGAGTGCTACTGTCTGGAACTGTCGTCTGTAGTGGTGAGTGTTACTGTCTGGAACTGTCGTCTGTAGTGGTGAGTGTTACTGTCTGGAACTGTCGTCTGTAGTGGTGAGTGCTACTGTCTGGAACTGTCGTCTGTTGTGGTGAGTGTTACTGTCTGGAACTGTCGTCTGTAATGGTGAGTGTTACTGTCTGGAACTGTCGTCTGTAGTGGTGAGTGCTACTGTCTGGAACTGTCGTCGGTAATGGTGAGTGTTACTGTCTGGAACTGTCGTCTGTAGTGGTGAGTGCTACTGTCTGGAACTGTCGTATGTAGTGGTGAGTGTTACTGTCTGGGACTGTCGTCTGTAATGGTGAGTGCTACTGTCTGGAACTGTCGTATGTAGTGGTGAGTGTTACTGTCTGGGACTGTCGTCTGTAATGGTGAGTGCTACTGTCTGGAACTGTCGTCTGTAATGGTGAGTGCTACTGTCTGGAACTCTGTGTGTGTGTGTGTGTGTGTGTGTGTGTGTGTGTGTGTGTGTGTGTGTGTGTGTGTGTGTGTGTGTGTGTGTGTGTGTGTGTGTGCGTGTGTGTGTACGTGCGAGTGTTTGTATCTCTGGTTGTCTTTGTGCATCATATTTGCTTATTTGTTCGTGTGTGTGTGTGTGTGTGTGTGTGTGTGTGTGTGTGTGTGTGTGTGTGTGTGTGTGTGTGTGTGTGTGTGTGTGTGTGTGTGTGTGTGTGTGTGTGTACGTGCGTGTGTTTGTATCTCTGGTTGTCTGTGTGCACCATGTTTGCTTATATGTTCGCGTGCATATATTTGTGCTCATGTCAATGCCGGTGAGTTGGACTTTCAGAGAGAAAAGGCACTGTTGTAGGGAAGGTGGGTAGGTGGGGAGGGGGTTCAGCGGGCGCATAAAACACCTTTACGTTTTCGCTCGGGGTCAATTGCTCATTTGCTGTAAACTAAATGAATTGTCGTCTTTTTTCAACAGCGTTTTAATGTTGACACCGAGATTGTCCTCATCAAATTTGAAGGGAAGAGGAGCTTATTACGTTTTACGTTTAGCACGGCAGTTGATAAAGTCACCATCGATTCAAGCAGTCGTAGCAATATTTGGCAATAACAGCTTTGTGTATGCGATCGGTTTTGTTTTTTTGTTACATTTAGTCAAGTTATGACTAAATGTTTTAACATCGAGGGGGGAATCGAGACGAGGGTCGTGGTGTATGTGTGTGTGTATGTGTGTGTGTGTGTGTGTGCGTGCGTGTAGAGCGATTCAGACCAAACTACTGGACCGATCTTTATGAAATTTGACATGAAAGTTCCTGGGTATGATATCCCCATACGTTTTTTTTCATTTTTTGGATAAATGTCTTTGATGACGTCATATCCGGCTTTTCGTGAAAGTTGAGGCGGCACTGTCACGCCCTCATTTTTCAACCAAATTGGTTGAAATTTTGGTCAAGTATTGTTCGACGAAGCCCGGACTTCGGTATTGCATTTCAGCGTGGTGGCTTAAAAATTAATTAATGACTTTGGTCATTAAAAATCTGAAAATTGTAAAAAAAAATATTTCTTTTATAAAACGATCCAAATTTACGTTCATCTTATTCTCCATCATTTGCTGATTCCAAAAACATATAAATATGTTATATTTGGATTAAAAACAAGCTCTGAAAATTAAATATATAAAAATTATTATCAAAATTAAATTGTCGAAATCAATTTAAAAACACTTTCATCTTATTTCTTGTCGGTTCCTGATTCCAAAAACATATAGATATGATATGTTTGGATTAAAAACACGCTCAGAAAGTTAAAACGAAGAGAGGTACAGAAAAGCGTGCTATCGTTCTCAGCGCAACTACTACCCCGCTCTTCTTGTCAATTTCACTGCCTTTGCCGTGAGCGGTGGACTGACGATGTTACGAGTATACGGTCTTGCTGCGTTGCATTGCGTTTAGTTTCATTCTGTGAGTTCGACAGCTACTTGACTAAATGTTGTATTTTCGCCTTACGCGACTTGTTTGATTGTTGTTGTTGTTGTTAGTTGTGCATGCTACAGTATTTCAAACTCAGTTCGGACCTTTAAATGTGCCTACTGATGTGATGTAGGTCGCTTCACAAACCATGACGAATTTTGCATTGTATAATTACGGTTTTATACAATTTAGCCAACATTGAACATGGTAACATTTAAAAAGAACGTTTGTGTATGCTGTCGTTTGGTGCATGAGACAAGATTTGACACGCCGTTTTTTGACCCCCAATTATGTTTAATAAAGGAGTTGCTTGCAAATATAATAAGAATTTCGCATTTGATATAACTGCACTTGCACAGCCGCGGTAAATTGGTAAAAAATGTTGGGTTTTGTTTCCGCTTCTGTTGTCGATGTGATTGGCCTAAATTGTCATGTTCAGCCATGTTTGAACGTCCTTGCTATCCTGGGTAATTGTTCCTATTAACTGTGCAGCCATTTTCTGTTTTTATCGTTAACACAATATTACGCGGGCTGCTGCTCTCTTCACAAGAAGTTTCTTTCTGCCTTCTTCTTGAGGCCTTAGTTTCCAGGCGATGCAATTGCAACAATCTGTACTGTGCATATGTCATGTGGTGTAAACAATCTAATCAAAAAGATTAATAACTTAAAATATAACAGCACAATGCTATCTAAGGATATGCAATAAATACAGAATAATATAGGAAATAAACTAGGAACGAAAAGAGTACAATACACTACAATACAAAACGGAGGCTCTCGTCCTATCTAAAAGAGGCTGTACAGATATGTGGTGGGGTACAATGTAGTTCCCATGGGAATGGAAGGCATTTTTAAAGTACCCTCGTACCCTGTGGCCCCACCTATGTAAGCAGCTAGCAAATAAGTTGCGTTGTTTTCAATATGTAGTGGTTCAGTGGAGTATTCCATGGGCGGGGAAATAGCTCAGTTCGTTGCGGCGCTGGCTTCAAAACCAGTTGTCTATATCGGCGTGGACCGGCACGGTTGGCCTAGTGGTAAGGCGTCCGCCCCGTGATCGGGAGGTCGTGGGTTCGAACCCCGGCCGGGTCATACCTAAGACTTTAAAATTGGCAATCTAGTGGCTGCTCCGCCTGGCGTCTGGCATTATGGGGTTAGTGCTAGGACTGGTTGGTCCGGTGTCAGAATAATGTGACTGGATGAGACATGAAGCCTGTGCTGCGACTTCTGTCTTGTGTGTGGCGCACGTTATATGTCAAAGCAGCACCGCCCTGATATGGCCCTTCGTGGTCGGCTGGGCGTTAAGCAAACAAACAAACAAACAAACAAACAAACAAACAAACAAACAAACAAACAAACAAACAAACAAACAAACAAACAAACAAATATCGGCGTGGGTTTGATCCCCACGGTCGGCGTCAACTTTGTACAGACTCTCCTTGATGTACGAAAATCCCCGTGTTCACAGCAAAAGTCGCATGGCTTGGAAACATGAATACATGCATGCAGGAAAAAGGAAACAATTGGGTAGCGCCATACATAAGGACTGGGTGGCCGAGTGGTAAACGCACTTGCCTCGGAAGCGAGAGGTTGCGAGTTCGACCCTGGGTCAGGGCGTTAGCAATTTTCTCCCCCCTTTCCTAACCTAGGTGGTGGGTTCAAGTGCTAGTCTTTCGGATGAGACCAAAAACCGAGGTCCCTTCGTGTACACTACATTGGGGTGTGCACGTTAAAGATCCCACGATTGACAAAAGGGTCTTTCCTGGCAAAATTGTATAGGCATAGATAAAAATTGTCCACCAAATACCCGTGTGACTTGGAATAATAGGCCGTGAAAAGTAAATATTCGCCTT
Organism: Littorina saxatilis; assembly: GCF_037325665.1. Taxonomy (NCBI): domain Eukaryota; kingdom Metazoa; phylum Mollusca; class Gastropoda; order Littorinimorpha; family Littorinidae; genus Littorina; species Littorina saxatilis. The sequence continues at coordinate 5,707,989 of NC_090246.1, read as the reverse complement.
AATTGGCTTCAGATTTACTGGCCGATGTGAATGCGTGATATATATTGTGTAAAAAATTCCATCTCACACGGCAGAAATTAATATGTAAAGCGCTTAGAGAACGTCAAGCGCTATATAAATCGCCCCATACATACTGGATGGTAGTTCGCTTTCCCCAGTGAGAAGGCAGCCAGAATTTCCATGAGGGTAACCACACAGTACTCTACAAAAAATATTAACCTGAACCTTATCCATTGCAGAGACGAACTCTGAGTGACTGGAACTGAAGACGGCTTTGGCCCATCTTCTTTGCTGACAGACATGACATCCTTCCCGAAATAAAAAGGATTGTTTTCGCTTAGAAACTGCTCAAATGTCTTGATACTGAACTGACTAAGAATGAAGAACGTTAGCTGACTGAGTGAACCTTTATACACCAAGGTGAATGTTCACGACCAAGTCCTTTCTTCCGACCTTTCCTTTTAAACGAAAAACAAGCAAGTTAGACTGATAAGTAAAATCTTTAAATCTTGTATTTGTTTATTTCTTGTTTGCTTCTTTTCGTGTTTGTTTGTGTGTTGTTGTTTTTGTTTGTTTGTTTGTTTGTTTGTCTGTTTGTTTGTTTCTTTGAATCTGTGCATGTTTTTGTTTGTTTGATGGTTTATTCGTTTGTTTGCTTGTTTGTTGTTTTGTCTCTCTATCTGTTTGTCTATCTATTTGCTTGGTTTATATTGAAGTAATTACTATATAATTCATGTATTTGGCACACGACACAAACCAGTCAACTGCTTGTGCCCCCTCAAAACCCCCCACCACCCGTTTTCTTTGCATACACGCTTTAACTGAACACATGCCGACACAATGTTGATCATTGCTTCAATATTTTGAAGATGGTGCTTGAAAAATAACCAGGTGAAATGAGAATTTCGGTGTTTAGTCAAATGTTAAAGTTTCTACCACATACATACATACATACATACATACGCACGCACGCACGCACGCTCGCACAGACAGACAAAGTTTAGCATCGCATAGGCTACACTTACGTGAGCCAACAAGCAGTTGACTGGTTTGTGTCGTGTGTGGTATGTTGACAAGGTCAGGTGTCAAGACCAGGTCAGGGGTCGCGCGAAGGATTGTGGTATACAATAGATTCACTTCTCCAGTTCACCTCTGCATTCGGGGAAGACGATTTCACGTTGTTCGGTTTCTAAGCTACAGAAAAGTAAATAAAGAAGATACCGAAGGGAGATTTCCTACAATTTGATCTGCACAGCGTTTTTCCAATGTCCACGCGAGGAAGAGCTGTCGAAAGCGCAGTGTCGATCTGGCAGTCGTATCCCGGTAAGTACAGAGACAGATCTAGTGTCTCCCACTCTGATAACGTGTCACCTACTGTTAATCCGTTTTGTTTTAATTTCTTTTTATTTCAGCAGACACGGATGTCAAACACAGTGCTAGGCAGTCACCTCTAGTGAAATGAGTTGATCTAAAGTGCCTGTAATGTTTGGATGTCTTTGTTCTTGGTTCGATTTTTTCAAGACTTGCAGTAGAGTCTCAAGTTTACTCTGCCCGTATAAAACTGTCCACCATTTATTTCAACATGCAGATATAAGGAAACGGAATGAATCTGTTCTCAAAGTCAAAATGATCACGATTTTGCCTCAGATTCAAAACATGCACTGTCATGGTTTTGTCTGTACAATTTGGTAAGTCTTACCTTGCAACAACTTCCTTGAACTTGAAAGACAGTTTTTGAATGCTAGATCTGTATCGCGTTTCATTCCAGACTCGATCCTCTCTTTGATTGTACTGTTTGCTGTTTACGCACTATCATGATTCGCTATGTAACGTTTGGTAAGCTTACCTTGCAACAGCTTCCTTATCTTTGTTGGCATTTTCTTTCAAGGCAGTACACGTAAGAATAGATTCTTTCGGACAGAAGGTAGAATGCGAGTTTTGAGACAACGACAGTCGTCCAAAGAAAGCTTGCTGTGGAATTTGTTTGTAAATAATAATACATGTGATTCTGTATTTTTCTGCGGTTAATGTTAAAGGCACAGTAAGCCTCCCGTAAACCATCACAGATACGGTCAGGCTTTTACACACAGTACAAACACCCTTTCATTTAAACACTCACCGATTGAGAACATCCTTGGTGCCCTCCGTAAAGAGCAAACAATTTTCAAAGAATTTATTTTGCGTGGTTTATCTTACCCCTGAGCCATCGTGAACCCGTGTGATCCAGTTTCCCTTTTTCACAATGTAGTCGTCAGTTAGTCATTTGAATGCGACTCGATGTGAGCTTATTTACAATAGCACGTTTTTAGGCACGAAACAAACGGCTGTGGTTCACAAGAACTCTAGCGATGGCTTTTGACTGTTGAGAGGAACGGCGATATGCACTGATAAACCGTCGTCTGCGTGACCCTGCTTCCGGGCTTTTCTTTTTTCAAACTTTCACAACTTCGAATTGTAGTCATTGTACTGATCTTGTCTTGGTGAAAAAAGAATTCTTTTATTATTAAAGAATGTTTGTATAACAAGCTGTCAATTTATTATTTAGATTTTAAAAGTTAGGTCTAGCGCAAAAACGCACCACGGTCCAAAAACATTTTGATAATCATCGATTCACGGCTATCGCCAGTTTACATCGATAGAATGAGACCCGAAGGGAAGTAACTCATGTTTGACCTGAGTTCAGGATGGGTCCAAAAAGTGTTCGAGACAATCTGCAAAATTAATTCTTTAAAAATTGCTCGCTCTTTACGTAGGGCACCTAGGATGTTCCCGTTTCCTTTCTTTCTTTCTTTCTTTATTTGGTGTTTAACGTCGTTTTCAACCACGAAGGGTTATATCGCGAAGGATGTTCCCGTTTGGTGAGCGTTCAAATGGAAGGGTGTTTGTACTGTGTGTAAAAGCCTGACAGTATCTGTGATGGTTTACGGGAGGCTTACTGTCCGGGCGTGATTTCCGGTATCATAACAGCCGTCCAGCACCAAAACGAGGCGCCATTGTTGTTGAGGACCAAGTCCACAAAAATAAATTCTTTGAAAATTTCTCACGCTCGACAGAAAGCAGCCAGGATGTTCCCGTTCGGTGAGCGTTCAAATGGAAGTATGCTTGTACTGTATGTAGACGCTCGGGGAGCTCTGTGATGGTTTACGGGAGGCTTACTGTGCCTTTAATGGTTTCTTTTTTCCTCTGTTCTTTTTTTTCCTCCTGAGTTGATCGTTATCATTAAAACAAGACCCTCAGAGAGTACCTCCGTTGCTTCTTAAAATGGACTGAATAGTGTGTTGGCTGTGTTGACCGTCAGAATTATTTTAAGAACCAGGCTGCTGCAGTCAGTTGACATGTTTCGCATATTGTAGGGTTACCATACTGCATAGGTAAAGTGGCTTGTATAACCTGACTATTCTGTTTCGAAACACTGTTTATATGTAGGTTGTAGTCATCATAACTAATCGCATTTTGCCATTTGTTTCAGAAAGGAGGTTAACCTACAACAAGATCGACGCTATGTCAGATATGCCTCAGCCACATGAAGACTTCCGAATTTAGATCCACTCGGCATGGTGACAAGTCTTGATGAAAAGTATAGGACTGAGGACAGCAGTGGAAAAAGTGGCCACATGGCAGCTATACCTATTGCTTAGTGTCTGCAGTGCAAAAGACAGATAAGCTGATGGTAGATTTGCAAATGAACACAGCACCCTCAGATCTACTGCTGATTTACGACGGGCAAGCTACAATCCAGGGCAGAGAACACTGCCGCGTTGTAATCCAGATCTTCATTTGTTTAAGGAAAGGGCGTCCTTACAACTGGAATTAACATTACAACTCTCTGATACCAAGACATAGTGCATAGTGTACTCTAAACGAGAGGTTGTGCTACCACAGGAACATCCCGATAATTGAGTGGGATAGGATTAAAAAGCTTCCCATGGCTTCAGTGAGGAAGTACATACTCTTTCTGTCATTGACTTGAATACCTTTCACACAGCCAGTACATGAGAGATAATGGTCAATGATCTTCTTGGTGACCGTTCATGCCCAAGCACGCGGAGCTTGTGGCCAGCAGGACAACGTGTCACTGGAAATAGCATAGACTTCGGAGTGCGAGGACCATGGAAAATAACCTCATGTAAAGCTGTGTGAGTGTGACCATATCTTTAACTCTTAGTCGTATGATCATTCCAAGAATATATCTTGATACGCAAGCTCTAGGGTAGGTTGATAGGTAGTAGATATAAGCTTTGCCATGATAATTATGCTGATGCAGTTTAAAAGTGTGTCTGTGTGTACGTGCGTGCTTGTGCGGTTTCACGTGTGTGTGTGTGTTTGTGTGTGTGTGTGTGTGTGTGTGTGTGTGTGTGTGTGTGTGTGTGTGTGTGTGTGTGTGTGTGTGTGTGTGTGTGTGAGGATTGCACAAGATCTCCTTCAGGGACAACTGCACCAACAACAAATACACAGTCATTTTATCTGTTTGCCTTCTTTTGAAAATTATACATGGAGTTAATATGATGTGTTAGTTTTAACTCTGTGTGTGTGTGCGTGTGTGTGTGTGTGTGTGTGTATGTGTGTGTGTGTGTGTGTGTGTGTGTGTGTGAGTGTGTGTTACGGAGTGAGTGAGTTTGTGTTACTGTTTGTTGATTTCTTACGGGATTTTTTGTTTGTTTGTTTGTTTGTTTGCTTAACGCCCAGCCGACCATGAAGGGCCATATCAGGGCGGTGCTGCTTTGACATATAACGTGCGCCACACACAAGACAGAAGTCGCAGCACAGGCTTCATGTCTCACCCAGTCACATTATTCTGACACCGGACCAACCAGTCCTAGCACTAACCCCATAATGCCAGACGCCAGGCGGAGCAGCCACTAGATTGCCAATTTTAAAGTCTTAGGTATGACCCGGCCGGGGTTCGAACCCACGACCTCCCGATCACGGGTCGGACGCCTTACCACTAGGCAAACCGTGCCGGTTTTCTTACGGGAGCCTTGAAGGCTTCGCCTCTTGTTTAATGTTGTTTTCGTGTGTCTTAGAAGTAGCAAGGACTGGTTGTAAGACTAGGCTGTGCCTAAAATCTCTATCCTTATGTATTAACGATCCGTCAGTCAGTCAGTCTCTCTCTCCCTCTGTATTTGTCACTGTCTGTCTGTCCGTTTGTCTGTCTGCCTGTCTGTCTGTCAGTCTGTCTGTCTGTCAGTCCCCCTCCCTCTCTCTCTCTCTCTCTCTCTCTCCCTCCCTCCCTCCCTCTCTCTCTCTCTCTCTCTTTCTCTCTCTCTCTCTCTCTCTCTCCCTCCCTCCCTCCCTCCCTCCCTCCCTCTCTCTCTCTCTCTCTCTCTCTCTTTCTCTCTCTCTCTCTCTCTTTCTCTCTCTCTCTCTCTCTCTCTCTCTCTCTCTCTCTTTCTCTCTCTCTCTCTCTCTCTCTCTCTCTCTCTCTCTCTCTCTCTCTCTCTCTCTTTCTCTCTCTCTCTCTCTCTTTCTCTCTCTCTTTCTCTCTCTCTTTCTCTCTCTCTCTGTCTCTCTCTCTCTCTCTCTCTCTCTCTCTCTCTCTCTCTCTCTCTCTCTCTCTCTCTCTCTGCCTCCATGCTCATACAAATGATCAACAGCTAGAACCAACTGCACAACAGGTCAGTAAACCGCACTTGTTCCATGCCAAATGCACCGCACAATGACGCACAACTCCCACTCAGACACAAGGCTTCCAAAACAGATTGCATGGTGATGAAAAACATATTGTCGGGAGCGTTAAAAGATGTTGCATAAGTGAGGAAACAAATCTGAGAAAATATAGCTCACCGAACTATTGCACCGGTGTTCTTGTGAAAAGCTGCAGCTGCAGTTGTAGGTTTGAGTTACACGTTTGAGTGACACGTTAAGCGTCAGTTTCACGTGCTCTGGGATTGGTTGTCATCTTCTCAATTTCTCGTTTAAAATCTCAAAGGTCATTCCTGGCGTTTTGCGGAGAGTTACGGGGAGGTTATAACTGAGAAGGTAACATAAGAAAGACGAAAAACGTTGAGTAGAATGCAGTGTGCGTCTCAAGTTATTAATATTGTTTATTTGAAAAAAGGGCAGAAATAGCAAGTGGGTCGGAATTACCAGAAACATTTGAAGCGAAAACCGTAAAAGAGAAAGGAGGAGAGGAAGACCATTGTTCTGATAACGAAGGGCAAAAACGCACAACAAATCTTAAATGTCAAACGACCACGCAAAGCAAAGAAAGAAACAAAGAAACAAGTCGCGCAAGGCGAAAATACTACATTTAGTCAAGCTGTGGAACTCACAGAATGAAACTGAACGTAGTTCGCCGCTAGTGCAAAAGGCAGTGAAAGTGACGAGCCTGTTTGGCGCGGTAGCGATTGCGCTGTGCTTTACTGTACCTCTCTTCGTTTTAACTTTCTGAGCGTGTTTTTAATCCAAACATATCATATCTATATGTTTTTGGAATCAGGAACCGACAAGGAATAAGATGAAATAGTTTTTAAAACGATTTCGGAAATTTAATGTTGATCATAATTTTTATATTTTTAATTTTCAGAGCTTGTTTTTAATCCAAATATAACATATGTATATGTTTTTGGAATCAGAAAATGACGAAGAATAAGATGAAATTGTTTTTGGATCGTTTAATAAAACAATAATTTTAATTAGAAGTTTCCGATTTTTAATGACCAAACTCACTCATTAGTTTTTAAGCCACCAAGCTGAAATGCAATACCAAACCCCGGCCTTTGTCGAAGATTGCTTTGCCAAAATTTCAATCAATTTAATTGAAAAATGAGGGTGTGACAGTGCCGCCTCAACTTTTACAAAAAGCCGGATATGACGTCATCAAAGGTATTTATCGAAAAAAACAAAAACATCCGGGGATATCATACCCAGGAACTCTCATGTCAAATTTCATAAAGATCGGCCCAGTAGTTTAGTCTGAATCGCTCTACACACACACACACACACACACACACACACACACACACACACACACACACACACACACACACACACATACACCACGACCCTCGTCTCGATTCCCCCCTCTATGTTAAAACATTTAGTCAAAACTTGACTAAATGTAAAAAAGAAGAAAAAAGCAAAGAACATAAGAAAGAAAGACTGAAACACAGTTAAAAACACACAAATGATGGTATTGGGTTATATAGAATTTCACCTCAAGATTTGCAATGGCTACCGATCTTTAGACAATAATAACTAGTGACCTTTGAAAATATTTCAGATCTCTGGCACAACCAGTGTATTGTTACACTGCAAAAACTCCAAAGCTAGAATCCCAAAACAACATACCTTTCTTGTTTGTTATGCTAGGAGCAGTAAACAATTTTTTTTTTAAAGAGTATGACACACTGATCTTGGAAATTGTCGTCTAACTCAAGATCACACTTGATTGTTGTAAATGTTCGCCAAAGTACGTATGAACTCAACACCGAATTGCTTGGGAAATAAAGTAGTAGTAACGCTCTGCGATTACGAGAAACATTTCCGAGTAACCTGCAAAAAGCATGATGGGATGTTGAATAGGGGAGTTACACAAAACAAGTCGCGTTCAAGCGATATCAAAGCATGCAGTCAATATGTCTCCCTATACATTAAAACTGAACTGACAAATCTGCACCGAAACCTTTTGGTACAAGAATAGAATATCTTATATATCTGAAATTGTGAAGAATGATAAACAATAACTGAACTAAAATATACCATGTCCTGAAATTCCTAACCAAGTGACAATGACAATGGTATAACGGGAATGGTTTTGCAGAGCAATGTATTAAAACATTAATCTGCTAGGGAATAAGGATTAAATATCGGAGAACAATATATATATACCAATATTTTGAAGGAATTACCAGTACCATTTACTGATAAAAAAAACTAGATGGTAAATGAAATGACAAGGATGATGAAATCAGCTGCAGATGTAAGCCTGAACAAAACATTGCAACTCTAAAGCGTGATATGAAAACAGCACAACAATACAGGTTTGCCACAGAATGTCACGGACACTATAAGGACGTCAAATCAATACGGCATGCAATGAATAGACAACCGTTCAATAAAGATTTGCAGCAAAAAAAACTTGCCAAACTTAAAATCTAAAACTGAAGAATTCGAAGAAACACAAAAATACAGATTTTTAGCACATACACTCAATGACGATTTTAGCAAAGATCCAAACACTGCACAGAAATGCAGAAATAAGGGTAAGAAAATAACAATGCCCAACATAAGACGAAAACAAACGAACCAACAGCAAGAAATAGAAAGCAAAACAGCACACAAAACATACACAACGTATTGCCACCACCACCATAACAAAACATACACACCGTATTGCCACCACCACCATAACAAAACATACACAACGCTATTACCACCACCACCATAATAAAGTTACAAAACATACACAACGCTATTGCCACCACCACCATAATAAAGTTACAAAGCATACAAACCGTATTGCCACCACCACCATAACAAAACATACACAACGCTATTACCACCACCACCATAATAAAGTTACAAAACATACACAACGCTATTACCACCACCACCATAATAAAGTTACAAAACATACACAACGCTATTGCCACAACCGCCATAATAAAGTTACAAAACATACACACCGTATTGCCACCACCACCATAACAAAACATACACACCGTATTGCCACCACCACCATAACAAAACATACACACCGTATTGCCACCACCACCATAATAAAGTTACAAAAAAAACACAACGCTATTGCCACAACCGCCATAATAAAGTTACAAAACATACACAACGCTATTACCACAACCGCCATAATAAAGTTACAAAACATACACAACGCTATTACCACCACCACCATAATAAAGTTACAGAACATACACAACGCTATTACCACCACCACCACCATAATAAAGTTACAAAACATACACAACGCTATTGTCACAACCACCATAGTAAAGTTACAAAACATACACAACGCTATTACCACCACCACCATAGTAAAGTTACAAAACATACACAACGCTATTACCACCACCACCATAATAAAGTTACAAAACATACACAACGCTATTGTCACAACCGCCATAATAAAGTTACAAAACATACACAACGCTATTACCACCACCACCATAATAAAGTTACAAAACATACACAACGCTATTGTCACAACCGCCATAATAAAGTTACAAAACATACACAACGCTATTACCACCAACACCATAATAAAGTTACAAAACATACACAACGCTATTACCACCAACACCATAATAAAGTTACAAAACATACACAACGCTATTGCCACAACCGCCATAATAAAGTTACAAAACATACACAACGCTATTGCCACAACCGCCATAATAAAGTTACAAAACATACACAACGCTATTACCACCACCACCATAATAAAGTTACAAAACATACACAACGCTATTGCCACCACCGCCATAATAAAGTTACAAAACATACACAACGCTACTGCCACCACCACCATAATAAAGTTACAAAACATACACAACGCTATTACCACCACCACCATAATAAAGTTACAAAACATACACAACGCTATTGCCACCACCACCACCATAATAAAGTTACAAAACATACATAACGCTATTGCCACCACCACCACCATAATAAAGTCACAAAACATACACAACGCTATTGCCACCACCACCACCATAATAAAGTTACAAAACATACACAACGCTATTGCCACCACCACCACCATAATAAAGTCACAAAACATACACAACGCTATTGGCACCACCAACACCATAATAAAGTTACAAAACATACACAACGCTATTGCCACCACCACCACCATAATAAAGTTACAAAACATACACAACGCTATTACCACCACCACCATAATAAAGTTACAAAACATACACAACGCTATTACCACCACCACCATAATAAAGTTACAAAACATACACAACGCTATTGCCACCACCACCATAATAAAGTTACAAAACATACACAACGCTATTACCACCACCACCATAATAAAGTTACAAAACATACACAACGCTATTGCCACCACCACCACCATAATAAAGTTACAAAACATACACAACGCTATTGCCACCACCACCACCATAATAAAGTCACAAAACATACACAACGCTATTGCCACCACCACCACCATAATAAAGTTACAAAACATACACAACGCTATTACCACCACCACCATAATAAAGTTACAAAACATACACAACGCTATTACCACCACCACCATAATAAAGTTACAAAACATACACAACGCTATTGCCATCACCACCACCATAATAAAGTTACAAAACATACACAACGATATTGCCACCACCACCACCATAATAAAGTCACAAAACATACACAACGCTATTACCACCACCACCATAATAAAGTTACAAAACATACACAACGCTATTACCACCACCACCATAATAAAGTTACAAAACATACACAACGCTATTACCACCACCACCATAATAAAGTTACAAAACATACACAACGCTATTACCACCACCACCACCATAATAAAGTTACAAAACATACACAACGCTATTACCACCACCACCATAATAAAGTTACAAAACATACACAACGCTATTACCACCACCACCATAATAAAGTTACAAAACATACACAACGCTATTGCCACCACCACCACCATAATAAAGTTACAAAACATACACAACGCTATTGCCACCACCACCACCATAATAAAGTCACAAAACATACACAACGCTATTACCACCACCACCATAATAAAGTTACAAAACATACACAACGCTATTACCACCACCACCATAATAAAGTTACAAAACATACACAACGCTATTACCACCACCACCATAATAAAGTTACAAAACATACACAACGCTATTGCCACCACCACCACCATAATAAAGTTACAAAACATACACAACGCTATTGCCACCACCACCACCATAATAAAGTTACAAAACATACACAACGCTATTGCCACCACCACCACCATAATAAAGTTACAAAACATACACAACGCTATTGCCACCACCACCACCATAATAAAGTCACAAAACATACACAACGCTATTGCCACCACCACCACCATAATAAAGTTACAAAACATACACAACGCTATTGCCACCACCACCACCACAATAAAGTTACAAAACATACACAACGCTATTACCACCACCACCATAATAAAGTTACAAAACATACACAACGCTATTACCACCACCACCATAATAAAGTTACAAAACATACACAACGCTATTGCCACCACCACCACCATAATAAAGTTACAAAACATACACAACGCTATTACCACCACCACCATAATAAAGTTACAAAACATACACAACGCTATTGCCACCACCACCACCATAATAAAGTTACAAAACATACACAACGCTATTGCCACCACCACCACCATAATAAAGTTACAAAACATACACAACGCTGTTACCACCACCACCATAATAAAGTTACAAAACATACACAACGCTATTACCACCACCACCATAATAAAGTTACAAAACATACACAACGCTATTACCACCACCACCATAATAAAGTTACAAAACATACACAACGCTATTGCCACCACCACCATAATAAAGTTACAAAACATACTCCCGCCACTACTGATCCAATTGTTCGCCGGTTACACAAGATATCGCCTCAGGGTACGTGCTTCGAAAATCGACAAGATACTTAGCGCAGCAATATGTCGAAACTAGCAACAAGTTTGTCGTCCTGGAAGTCGGTACAGCGCACTTTAACACTTGGTTCTAGGCCTTTAAGACTTGGTTCTAGGAATTTAAGACTTGGTTCTAGGCCTTTAAGACTTGGTTCTAGGCCTGTAAGAAGGCTCAAAGGCGGTTAGATTATAAACATTAGTCTGCTGACTATAAAGGTCAGTAAAACATACCTACATGTACATACTTTCTCTTTCCATTACAACATTCTCCCAACCCCCCCCCCCCCCCCCCCCCCCCGCCCCCTCCTCTTCCTCATCCTATCTCGCAAACTCTCCCTTGCTCTTCTCAGAGGTGATAATTGAAAGGAATGTTACTGGATACTGAAGTTCAAAATTTCAGCTCCTGGTGTAAAGATAACTATTTAGCCCTAAATGTGACAAAAACAAAAGAGCTAGTTATTGACTTTCGCAAAAACCCAGCTACAGTTTCAGATTTGTACATAGATGGTGTGAAAGTTGAGCGAGTGACTGAATACAAATATCTCGGTACAGTCATTGACAACAAACTAAATTTCTCCTCAAACACTAAAGCTATCCACAAGAAGTGTCAGTCAAGAATCTACTGCTTACAAAAGCTCAGAAGTCTGATCTGAACATCAACAGCCGCATCCTCCAAACATTCTATACTTCATTCATTGAATCCATTCTCACTTTCTCTTTCATCTGCTGGTATGGAGGTCTGTGTGTGAAGAGTAAGAATGTGCTTGGGCGGGTGGTGAACACATGTGGTAAGATTGTGGGGGTGAGACAGGAAGGACTGACTGTGCTGTATGAACGACGTGTGATGCGAAAGGCCCGCTGCATCATCCAGGATAGTAGTCATGTGCTGGCTCACCACTTTGAGGTCCTGCCCTCAAGACGTCGCCTCCGCACTCCCAGATTCCGCACGCTCAGAACTAAGAACAGTTTTATTCCAAAGTCAATTGGCTTTTTAAATACCTAAGTTAATTAAAACTAGTATGTGTGCCGGTGAACATATGCACTGATTTCTGTGATGAATATTTTTTATATTCTTTGATGTGCACCCTTATGCTGAGTGTGATAACCCTCGAATGACTAGTCCTGTGATAAATATTGTTCAATGACATATCTAGTCCTGTGATAATGATAGTTTTTAGCGGTAAACTTTTAGCTAAAGCTGACGGCAATTAACCTATTTGGAATCATGTTACTATTCCTGTTAGTGTACATATGCGTGCGCGAGTGTAGTATGCTTCGTATGGTATTTTTATCTGTTGTCTTATTATTTGTTTTGTCTTTTAATGTGCACCACACTGAAATTTCTCTGTATGAGATAATAAAGTATTCGTATTCGTATTCGTATTCGTATTGGATCCTGTCAGTCTTTCCACTAAAATAATGCTTGTGTGTGTGTGTGTGTGTGTGTGTGTGTGTGTGTGTGTGTGTGTGTGTGTGTGTGTGTGTGTGCGTTGTATGCGTTTGCGTGTGTGTGTTTGTGTACGCGAATGTACGTGCATGTGGTTGTGTGGTTGTGTGTGTGTGTGTGTGTGAATGTGTGTGTGCGTGTACGTGAGTGAGTGTGTGTGTGTGTGTTTGTATGTGTGCGAGTGTGTATGTGTGTGTGTGTGTGCGTGTGTGTGTGTGTGTCTGTGTGTCTGTGTGTGTGTGTGTGTGTGTGTGAGAGAGAGAGAGAGAGAGAGAGAGAGAGAGAGAGAGAGAGAGCGAGAGAGATTGACAAACATACAGACAGACGTGTTTAGGCGTCAGACGTCAACCCAAGCAGACAGGAACAATGAGCGAGGTGGCGGGGTGCTCTCATCAGACAGGAACAATGAGCGAGGTCGCGGGGTGCTCTCATCAGACAGGAACAATGAGCGAGGTCGCGGGGTGCTCTCATCAGACAGGAACAATGAGCGAGGTCGCGGGGTGCTCTCATCTCATCTGCTCTCCTCCACAAAGCGATGGACCCGCTATCACCAGCACTTATTAGGCTTTCATACCGATCCCTGCCCCTCCCCCCCCCCCCCCCTGGTCCCCTCTTCACATTCTCCCCCCTCATCAATCCTTCCGCTTTTCCCTGTCAACCTCCATTTTTTGTCTGAAATATTCCTTCGGCACTCACCCCTTTCCTCATCCTCAATTCTTGGCGCCCCCCCCCCCCCCCACCCCCACCTCCGTCCCCTCCCCTCCTCCATTTTTGTCACCTTCCTAATTCGTTCCTGCCCTTACCCTCATCCCTGCAACCCCTGTTTCGGTTTTTCTCCCCTCCGGCTAACGTCTAGCATTTCATGCAAAAGGTCGAAGACCCCGGTCGTCTGAAACTGGTGTCCGGAGGAGGGCTGGTCACACATCTGACCAATCGCAAATTAACGATAGTGTACTGCTGACCCTGGCCTTGCGGGCAAAAGTAGGGGGGTGGGGGCATCGCCTGTCGAGAGCAGGGTGGTTCTACTGTGGTGTGAAGGCTGCCAAGTACCTCGGGGCTGAGTTGTCAGGACAACCGCAGATATTGCAATGTCTTGCAATCACCACAGTTCATCCAGTCTGATGCAAAGGAAAGGACAAATAGATTCAGAAAAAAATAAAAATAAAATTGTTTATAAAAGACAGGCAGAAAAGGAAATGAAGTACTGTACAATGAAACACGCGGAGGAGCTTAATGTAGGGTCACCCCAAACATGGGACTCTTGTTAATATAGGGTCACCCAAACATGGGACTCTTGTTAATATAGGGTCACCCCAAACATGGGACTCTTGTTAATATAGGGTCACCCAAACATGGGACTCTTGTTAATATAGGGTCACCCCAAACATGGGACTCTTGTTAATATAGGGTCACCCCAAACATGGGACTCTTGTTAATATAGGGTCACCCCAAACATGGGACTCTTGTTAATATAGGGTCACCCAAACATGGGACTCTTGTTAATATAGGGTCACCCCAAACATGGGACTCTTGTTAATATAGGGTCACCCCAAACATGGGACTCTTGTTAATATAGGGTCACCCCAAACATGGGACTCTTGTTAATATAGGGTCACCCAAACATGGGACTCTTGTTAATATAGGGTCACCCCAAACATGGGACTCTTGTTAATATAGGGTCACCCAAACATGGGACTCTTGTTAATATAGGGTCACCCCAAACATGGGACTCTTGTTAATATAGGGTCACCCAAACATGGGACTCTTGTTAATGTAGGGTCACCCCAAACATGGGACTCTTGTTCAAGCCACGACAACATACCGACATTGACAACAACAGTAGCAGCAACAACAACAACAACAACAACAACAACAACAACAACAACAACAACAACAACAACAACAAACAAACAACAACAACAACAACAACAACAACACACAACAAACAAACAACAACAACAACACACAACAAACAACAACAACACACACCAAACAACAACAACAACAACAACAACAACAACAACAACAACAAGACGATCTGTTGCCTGTCCAAGTCAAGATGTTTGCAAAACGGAAAGCCTGAGTATCTGCTTCTTACATGCCTAATGGTGCCCGAAAAATGGATGGAATAATATTAGTAGAAAAATGAACCACGCCTTCTGGGTATACTTTCACTATTAGGGCAGTTTCACAGCCCATCAGCGCCACCAGCTATTCGTTTCACGCTTGTACATGAGCGAGGGTTAATGGCATTACGGTGCAGAGAAATTGAAAGTGATAATATGATTAGAAAAATGCACGATGCCTTCTGGGAATATTGTCATTATTAGGGAAGTTCCCAATCTGGTGACAAGCTACTCGTTTCGCGCTTCTGTGAGCAAGGGTACTCTTCAACACCCCCCACGCAATGCCCAGAGCGAAGGAAAATCGAACGGAAGTCTTCTAGTGCCAAACGCTTTGCTGGCAACTCTAATACAGCTAACGTTGTTTATAAAATGTTAACTATTAGTATTAATGCCTGTATTGTATGATGAATTGAATTCGATGTTTTAATGTGTATTGGGTTTAAAAGTCCTAATGTAGTATTATAATACAGTATGCCTGTTGTTAGTTGTTTAATTTGTTGCCCCACAGTCTGTGTTACATCTTCGTTCTGTTTTAGATCTGTACGCTTTTATGTGAGTTCTGTTTTATTGTCAGACTTTTTATGTGTAACTATGTGTCTATTACTTATCTTACGTGTTTTTTTCATCTTTTTAAAAAACAATTTTTCTAGATTATCTTATATAACTATAAGTGGTCGTTGTCTATGAATTGTTTTCTATGCTTGTATGTTATTTCTTACGAGAAAACTTTTTATATGTAAAATGTTAAATTTTAATGTCTAATGTAATGCTCCATGAGACTGCCATTCGGCGTTGAACAGCGCTATAAAAGAATGTTTTATTATTGTTATTATTATTAACATGATATAAGCATAGCTTTGTGTATGGTCCCAAGTGATGCTGTTGTATTACATGTCACACTATCTTTTCTGACAAAAAATAATATGTGTTATCCAATACGGCGAATTAGCAAAGCGTACACGTCAATGACCTGTTCCTGATTCATTCAGCGCTAGTAAAGTTGCGTACAGTGATTTTCAAAATATGTGTCGCTCGTCTCAGAAAGAATCACTGAACCACTAAAACGTCGTCACGGAGACAGAGTTCTGGCTCACAGGAAGTTGTCCACCGACACAACGCTTTGTCAACAGTTCAATGTACACAGGGAACATAATTTGCATAAAACGGATTTATTTATCTTTTTTTAAGCACAATATCAAATCAAGCATAAAATCACCATATAATTTTGAATTCTGAAGAAAAAAACTGTGAATGCAATGGAATCACTTCTTTAATTGTATCTTATTGAACTGTTGCTTTCTAGCAACGGCTTTATTACCGAAGTAATCAATTTTTAACTTCCAATCTCACATGCTATCCCGTAGTCCGGATCGGGTCAAACAATACTTGACCAAAATAGGTCTATTAATTAAAAAGAAGGTTAGACACTGAACAAAGCAAGTACAAGCCCAGTAACGTATCTCACCTCTTCACTGACCCTTTCATTTCACCCACGAAGTACAGATACGATAAGATAATATCAGATGTCATATAGTCTTGTGAGTTGACTGTCTTCGTTACTCAGATAGTATTATTCAGATAGTTCTGATCGACTGAAGAGGGCCACGCCGTCATGGTAAGGTCAGGATGTAGGACTTTTGCCGTAAACACAATCCCTTATTATGGTAAACACAAGAGCCAAGGAACGTACAATGCTTTGTTGGAGACTCGCAGATTGGAGGACCAAGCCATACAATTTGCTTGATTGCTCACACGAGCGTCTCTGATTGGCCAGTCCATCCCAGATAGCTATGATCTTTCGTGGATGGATTACAGGGTAAGGACAATCAAAAGGAATACGGTATATCGCTGGGATTTCTTCGTCTGTAACTAATATCTTTGTCGTTGGGTAGTGATGGGTAAACAGATGTCTTTGATTCTTTGGAGGAGCGATGAGAGTACAGCTGGATTCTATCTTCTGTTTAAAATGAAAAAAAAAGTGTTACTGAACCTTTGACGGGTAAACACATGCATTCGATTTGACCAATTGGTCAGTTAAACCTATCACAAATATGGATAAACCCATTCCATTGCTTTACTAAAACGGTACATCGGCTGGTGTTTTAACCTCGTTAAGTGCTATATTCGTTCTAGAGCAATAGTGGATTAACAGATGTCTGTGATTTAGTGAGTGGCGGACTGAAATGAATACGTACTACCGTAAGCTTCTATCTGTTTTCCACGGGAACGTAAACTCCAAACAAATGATTTGATATATGCTAACGGGCAGACTAATGAGACTACAGTTGATATAGACGGGATTATTCCTTCTGTAACTACCGTCTTTGTTCTGCAGCAATGTCAGGTCAACACATTTCTTTGATTTACTCATGTATGAAACAAAAATGGAAACCGTGTACTTAACGTTGGATACCCTTTTCTTTTGGAAGTTCTTATGCTACATTAAAATAAAAAGAAAACACACCAGTAACCAGGTTAGGTACGTTTATATCTATAATCAATATTTCGGCACGTTACTGCCTTCTTCGGGATGGTAAGCTTATGGAAAGATATATAAAAAATATATAAAGATATATAATATATATTATGCTTATGCTACGTTTGTTTCAGCGTGAGGACAGAGTAACACAACTCTTTACTTTACTAATGGGTTGATATATATTACGTGATAAGTATTGAAATAATTCAGTGACGACGGGATCTTGCATTAACAACGTGTTGACCGTCTTTCTTTCTTTCTTTCTTTATTTGGTGTTTAACGTCGTTTTCAACCATTCAAGGTTATATCGCGACGGGTGTTGACCGTGACAGCAGTAGAAACAATAACAATAACTATAACAATAACAACAATTTATTCCCCCCTCTGCTTCTTTACCTCTGTAAACTTGTAGAGCTAGTTATTTTTCGATAAACACCCAGCAACCAAACAAATAACGACCCAGCAACAGCCTGAATCCTCGATAGTGCAATGGGTTGAGAGGTTGTTCTGTTTCGGTACTACTTTTTGCGACTGAAAAGTTCCGAACGCTCTAACGTACGAAGTATACATCTCTGGAGCAAACAATACAAACATACCGCATTTAAATTAAAGGCAGAGTAACCCTCCCGTAAACAGTCACAGATACGGTCAGGCTTTTACACACAGTACAAACACCCTTTCATTTAAACACTCACCAATTGAGAACATCCTAGGTGCCCTCCGTAAAGAGCGAACAATTTTCAAAGAATTTATTTTTGCGTGGTTTATCTTACCCCTGAGCCATCGTGAACCCGTGTGATCCAGTTTCCCTTTTTCACAATGCAGTCGTCAGTTTGTAATTTGAATGGGGCTCGCTGTTAGCTTATCTGCAATAGCACGTTATGTACCTCTGACTTTTCACGAAAAAAACCAATGTGATTCATAAGAACTCTAGCGATGGCTTTTGACTGCCTATAAACCGTCGTCTGCTACGAAAATCACGACCTTGCGTGACCCTGCTTTCGGGCTTTTCAAACTTTCAAAACTTCGAATTGTATTGATCTTGTCTTATCTAAGACCCCTCGTTCATCCACCCACCCCCTCGTCGTTGACCTCCACCACATCTCAAACTCTTAGTACATGGAATACCAACCTCACCAAGTCCAACCAACCTCCTTCGACAGAGATTCTTGTATGTGCCTTTAACGCCCAATCCCTTGGTAAATCCAACAAACGTACTGCTGTGAGTACTTTCATTTCTGACAATGATATTGACGCTATGCTGCTGACCGAAACCTGGCTCCGTTCTGCGGGTGATGAGGCGAAGCTCCAGGATCTTTCTCCGCCGGGTTATTCCGTGCAGTCCTTCGCTCGGGACTCGCTGGGTGTGGCTGGTAGAGGTGGTGGTATAGCCTTCGTTTTCAAAGACTCTCTGAAGAAACATTGCACTGTCACACAATCACCTCTGAGCCACCCCACCTTTGAGGCTGCTACTCTGACTATGACCGTTCAGGATTCTAGAATCAACATCGCCTGTGTCTATAGGCCACCTCCAAGCAAGAAGAATAAGCTCACGAACACTATGTTTTTTGACCAGTTTCCAGACTTTCTTGAGCATTGTGATTCTTTGCCTGGGAAAACTCTTGTGATGGGTGACTTTAATTTTCATTTTGAAAATGCTGAGGACTCCAACACCAAGAAACTCTCAGATTTGTTCGACATGTTCAGTTTTCACCAGTCTGTTGACTCTCCGACTCATAAGCATGGTCACATGTTAGATTTAGTCATTCATCGCCCTTCTGATGCCATTGTCAGTTCATGTTTTGTCAGTCACGACCTTAAGTCTGATCACAACGCCGTACTATATCGTCTAAATGTTCCAAAGCCTGTGTCTGCCCCTGTAACAATAACTTTTCGTAGCATCAAGAAGATTGATAAGGAGTCTTTTAGACATGATGTAGCTGGTTTATCTCAAGATTGCTCTGTCACTGAATATAACCAGACGTTGCGCTCAATTCTTGATAGGCACGCCCCTCTCTGCCAACGCACGGTTCGTCAGCGGAAATCTAACCCGTGGTTCAGTAGCATCTCTGAGCAGTTTGGCAAACTGAAACGTGAACGTCGTCAGGCGGAGAGGTGCTGGCTTAAATCCAAACTCACTGTTCACAAAGAGATTTTTGAAACCATCAAACGCAAAGTAAATGACTTAGTTGAAGGCGCTAAAACTGCTTTCTTCTCTGCCCAGATTATAGGTAGTAGAACATGCAAAGAACTTTTTCAAAATTTCAATTCTCTGCTTGGAAAACAGACGGTTTCCAGCCTCCCCACCACCCATGACCCCAAGGACCTGCCAACTGTATTTTCTGACTACTTCACTGAGAAGATCGAAACCATCAGAAATAGCTTTCCTCCACCAGTGGCTTCGCCTCCGGCTTCACAATTCTCTGGTTCTTTGTTGGATAGCTTCATTCCTGTATCTGAGCAGTTTGTTTTGAAGATTTTGAAGAACACAGTGCCAAAGTCTTGTGAGCTAGACCCCATCCCCACCAACTTGTTTTATGAAAACCTTGACCTTTTTCTTCCCATCATAACCAACATAATCAACTCTTCTCTCACTTCTGGCACTGTGCCAATGGACTTGAAAACTGCAGTAGTTAAACCTTTGATCAAGAAACCATCTCTGGATAAAAATCAGTTGAAAAACTATAGGCCTGTTTCCAACTTGCCATTCATTTCTAAAATTCTGGAAAAAGTAGTGCTTAGTCAGCTTCTCTCCCACCTTGAAACCAACAACCTCTGCAACCCTCTTCAGTCAGCGTATAGGGCTGGCCACAGCACCGAGACTGTTTTGCTTCGTGTTGTGAATGACATTCTTTCTGCTCTGGATAATGATGACCTATCAGTTCTGCTTCTCTTGGATAACTCAGCTGCGTTCGATACGATCGATCACTCTGTTCTGCTCTCTCGTCTCGAATCTGTTTTTGGCATTCACTCTTCCGCTCTTCACTGGTTTAGTTCATATCTACAGGGCCGTAGTCAGTATGTGTCTGTCAATAATCTCTCATCTCCTCCATCTCCTCTCTGTTTCGGCGTTCCCCAGGGATCAGTTCTAGGCCCAGTTTTATTTGTACTATACACCACTCCTCTCTCTGCCGTCATCAAGCAACACGCAGTCAATCACTACCTCTTTGCAGACGACACACAACTCCAACAAGCATGCAAGCCTACAGAAATCCAAGCGGTGACGCACACTCTCCAAAACTGCACTTCAGATATTAAATCATGGATGACAAACAATATGCTCAAGTTAAATGATGACAAGACTGAATTTCTTCTTTTCTCTGGAGCTTCCTGTTCGACCACTTCCCTTCCAGCCTCCATCACAGTAGGTTCTAGTGACATTTCTCTCTCTGATAGTGCTAGGAATCTTGGGTTCATCATGGACTCCCACCTCTCAATGAAACAACACATCAAAAAAGTCTGTCAGACATGTTACTTTGAGATCAGAAGAATAGGTTCCATAAGAAAATTTCTCACTGTTGATGCCACTAAAACTCTCGTTACATCCTGCATTCTGTCCAGATTAGATTACTGCAACTCCCTTCTCATAGGCTGCCCTGACTCCACTCTCCAACCCTTGCAAAAAGTACAACACTCTGCTGCACGTCTCATTTTCAGAGCACAGCATCGACAACCCTGCACTCCTCTCATGAAAGAACTTCACTGGCTTCCTGTATCTGAACGTATTAGGTATAAAGCTGCCTGCTTCTGCTACAATATCATCTCTGAATCGGCACCTGCCTATCTTTCTGAACTGGTCTCTCTCTACACTCCCTCTCGCACCCTTCGTTCTTCTGATGATGCTCGACTTCTCTGTCAAGGTCGCTTTAAACGCAAGGCTCATGGCTTCCGCACGTTTTCGTATTATGGACCTCAGTTATGGAATTCACTCCCCTTTCAATTACGTCACTCTCCATCCATTTCATCTTTTAAGTCCAATTTGAAAACTCACTTGTTCCAACAACACTACGGATAGTTCCTTAGTATAGAGTCTGGGGATGTGAGATGTGCATGATGTGTTGTTTGAATCTGACAGTGATTGTATGATTTTTGTATACATGTATTGTTGTCCCGCGCTTTGAACTTTTGATAAGGCGCTTTATAAATGCCCGTTATTATTATTATTATTGATGAAAAAAGAATTCTTTTATGATTTAAGAATGTTTGTGTAACAATCTGAGAATTTATTATTTAGATTTTAAAAGTCAGGTCTAGCGCCAAAACGCACCACGGTCCGAATCATTCTGACATAGATCTTTATTACCAATTCAGTGCCCCATATGGCTTTTTGACCAATCAGGACGGATTCTAGGTGACCTGTTAAATGTTATAACGTTCAGGCAGGGACCCTTTTTGTATATCAAGCTAAAAATTGACAAAACAAAGTAAAAATGTAAATCAACAATATCAGCGTGATTTATTCTACAGAATGACACTTCAAATGCTGTCAGATAATACTTTCTTTATCTAAAAAAATACCGATAAGCGAGTTTTGTCGGTGGGTGCTTTACGGAACAGCAAGGTACCGCCCATCCTCTGAGTGTGAAATGCCGACCCGCTCACTTGAAATCTAAATTACCTATGTTCGGAAAATCAAGTGAAATTGCGTCACTCGCGTTACGTCAAATGTATCTTTACGTCATTTCCCATCCGTCTTGAGTCGGTTCTAAATCTGTCGCTCTCTATTCAACAAGAAAAAGCGAAGCAACCGAAACGCATGTTGAACATGGTTTATCTAAGACAGAAGTCGCAGCACAGGCTTCATGTCTCACCCAGTCACATTATTCTGACACCGGACCAACCAGTCCCAGCACTAACCCGATAATGCCAGACGCCAGGCAGAGCAGCCACTAGATTGCCAATTTTAAAGGAGTCTTAGGTATGACCCGGCCGGGGTTCAAACCCACGACCTCCCGATCACGTGGCGGACGCCTTTTTTGGTCGTGGAAACAGCACGGAATCACAAATGTCATTGGCCAGGAGCGACGGATCGCGAACAAAGTTGACAGTTCAGCTGAGCGTCGCTTGTTTATCAGCGTCATGTCAGCCCTTGCTGTTCACTACTGCTGGGGAAACGCAGGTTCACCGTTACATCGTCGTTTGAAACTCCCTTTTGAAGAAGAGAGTCTTCATTGTTTCACGCTCAATCAGTCACTACCTGTCGCAGAGCTGAAATTGGTGTAGGCGGGCAAGCGTGGGACAAAATGGTGGAGAAGGGGAGAGCAATCCAGCTTGTCTGGGATTCCACTGACCTCCCTTCCCCTCTTTTGTGCCCGCAGACACTTTGGAAAAGACCAAACTCTCACAATGCCAATGGCAAAGGATGGACAGTGGGGTGGGGGTGGTTAAGTAGAGAGGAGGAAGGAGGGGATATGTTCACCAGACGACTGACCCTGACACAGAAAGGACAGGAGGAAACATTTCAGAAAATTGTAAGTTTTCGCTTGCATTAGATTCGCGTCAGCACAATTCCATGAGTGTCCTGTAGACGTGCAGAAAGTGTTGAAAGGCTTCGCTGAAATTCACATAGCGGAAGCACCCACTAAGCTAGCTAATTTTCATATGGATAAACTGCACACGTTCATCATCGTCATCATCATCATCAGCAGCAGCATCATCATCTTCATCATCTTCATGACTTCATCATCATCATCATCACCCGAAGCGTGTGTATATTGGTGTTTGTATTTTAATTTGTGCTTCTTTAGTGTTTCTGTTAAGTATAACCTGAGAGTGTTTCTGTTTTTTGTGTTTGTTTGTTTCAATGACAAGTTTGTGCGAAAAGGCCCAGCATTAAATATCTATCCTTGTAAAAAAAATAAGGTTGAGTTGAGATGAGTTCTCTCTCTCTCTCTCTCTCTCTCTCTCTCTCTCTCTCTCTCTCTCTCTCTCTCTCTCTCTCTCTCTCTCTCTCTCTCTCTCTTATTGGGACCGAAAAGTGCATCATAAGTTTGTCTTACAGTATTTTACGCCTCTGCTCGACGCGGCAAAGCATACTCTGATTTTCTAGCGTCACGAAAACTTTTTAAAAAAATTTAAAAAACGAGATCTCCAAGACATATGAGCAGACACGCTTATCCCAAACACAATATGTCACTGCTTCGCAAAGGATCTAAACAAAAGAATTGCAGATTCTTCTGTTCAAAAACTGCATTATTTGAGCCCATGAAAAATCAATATATTATTAGTGTACAAGAAGAGGAGGAAAGAGACCATTGCAACAACGAACAAACAAACGGTGTCAAACAAACTAGCACAGCAACTGACAAGTCGCGTAAGGCGAAATTACTACATTTAGTCAAGCTGTGGAACTCACAGAATGAAACTGAACGTAGTCCGCCGCTAGTGCAAAAGGCAGTGAAAGTGACGAGCCTGTTTGGCGCGGTAGCGATTGCGCTGTGCTTCATAGCACGCTTTACTGTACCTCTCTTCGTTTTAACTTTCTGAGCGTGTTTTTAATCCAAACATATCATATCTATATGTTTTTGGAATCAGGAACCGACAAGGAATAAGATGAAATAGTTTTTAAAACGATTTCGGAAATTTAATTTTGATCATAATTTTTATATTTTTAATTTTCAGAGCTTGTTTTTAATCCAAATATAACATATGTATATGTTTTTGGAATCAGAAAATGACGAAAAATAGGATAAAATTGTTTTTGTATCGTTTAATAAAAAAATAATTTTAATTACAAGTTTCCGATTTTTAATGACCAAACTCACTCATTAGTTTTTAAGCCACCAAGCTGAAATGCAATACCAAACCCCGGGCTTTGTCGAAGATTGCTTTGCCAAAATTTCAATCAATTTAATTGAAAAATGAGGGTGTGACAGTGCCGCCTCAACTTTTACAAAAAGCCGGATATGACGTCATCAAAAGTATTTATCGAGAAAATGAAAAAAACGTCCGGGGATATCATACCCAGGAACTCTCACGTCAAATTTCATAAAGATCGGCCCAGTAGTTTAGTCTGAATCGCTCTGCACACACACACAGACAGACAGACACACACACATACACCACGACCCTCGTCTCGATTCCCCCCTCTATGTTAAAACATTTAGTTAAAACTTGACTAAATGTAAAAACGGGAGCATCTCGTTGCTCCCCCGTATCGTTACTCCCCCGGCTCGTTACTCCCCCGGCTTGTTACTAACCCTAACCTTAACCCTAAGGGGGAGTAACGAGCCGGGGGAGTAACGAGCTGATCCCACTGAAAACAACAAATAGTTGGAAATGCGTCTGGTCAGTGATTTAATCGAACAACCTAGAGGCACCATCACAAATAACGACCAGAAGAAGAAGATGATGAAAGAGAAGAAGAAGGACAAGAGCAAGAACCAAAAATAAACGCAAAAGCATCTGGGCTTAACGTTCAATTTTAAAGACATTCTCACAGATCTCCTAAATTCTCACCCATCTCGCTCCAAGTCTTGATTGCGTCCCTTTGGCTGAGGCGTTTAACCTGGTTTGGGGTGTGGAACGGGGATGGAAATCCTGGATGAGTTTGTGAACCGGTCAGCACGGGGTGTGCAAAACGCAATTTACCCCCCGGTAAGTGAAAGCCAACGCCTCGCATGGAAAGAAGGAATCTAGGGATGAAAGCCGCGAGGCAGGCGGATTTTCTGCAAAATGGAGAAAATTGCAAACCAATGTAATGAGTTCCATTCTTTCGTGGGAAGCGCGTTCATACATGATGATCCAGGGTTTTCGATTCTTGGGACTCAACTAACAACATCAAGTCTGCTTCCGGTTCCGGTGGTGAGAAAAACTGACAATCGAGCAAAGGAAGTGCAGGCACCGCAACGTCACAGCCTGGCCGAGATCAACAATCTGGTGCTGATTACGGCTTTCTGCTTGTTAGGCTCGTTAGGCAGACCGAGACACACACACACACACACACACACACACACACACACACACACACACACACACACACACACACACACACACACACACACACACACAATTGATAAAACAATATTCCAAATCTGCAGTGAAAGTCGTCAGGCTGTTGATTGTCTGTATGTGTCTCAATGGAGGTATGGCTCTATCCCACGTACACATACTTGAATGTGTCTCAATGGAGGTATGGCTCTATCCCACGTACACATACTTGCATGAATTGCGATGGTAGGCCGAACAGTTTTGTTTCCGAGCCCTCCTCCCTCAGCCAACCAGCAAAACGAAGACTACTTGGGTAGATCTTATTCAAATGAGGCTGAGCGCTAATTTCAGATATGAAAACAAAGGGACGTAAGCGCTTTAAAAATGCATACGACTGTACAACAAGAGCAACTTTCTCAAGAGCCAGGAGCTTGGTTCCGTATAGCTCTCACTCACTCTTGTTGCACGTGTGGTATGTACCAGGGAAGACTCAAACATTCTCATTGGCCCATCTCTGCAATGGCAGACGAACCCGGAAATACCAATAAAGACTGGATACAAAACCACCGTATGAGCTGTTCTCTCCGAGGAGGTAAGAATGCGGTGATGTTGGAAACGAGGAAAACGACACGCCCTTGTGTCGGTGTAAAGACGGGTACCAGACAAGGGAAATGAGTGCTACTGTGCCACTGGGTCACCGAGGGGGGGAATAATGTCAAGAGGTAGTAGCGAGAACACAGAAGGAAGAATCAGGGTCATTCCGACACAGCGACTGACAGGCCCTCAGTTAAACAGACAGAAAGGAAAGGTTATCGGAGGAGAGCAAGAGCTAGAGATAAAGCGATGCACTTCTGAGTTTGCGGAAAACTGGTAGGTGAGTTAACAAACATACAGATAGCTGCACACACACACACACACACACACACACACACACACACACACACACACACACACACGCACACACACACACACACACACACACGCACGCACGCACGCACACACACACGCAAACGCATACGCGCGCACACACACACACACACACACACACACGCACTCACGCACGCATACGCACGCACACACGCACGCACACACACACGCACGCACGCACGCATACGCACGCACATACATACGCACACACACACGCACGCACGCACGCACGCACGCACGCACGCACGCACACACACACACACACACACACACACACACACACACACACACACACACACTGGAACTGACCATTTTGTGAAACGCGACTGTATTTTTCTGCAGAGTGCGAAAAGGGGACTCTGGTGGTAAACTAGTATGCCCAATCTCGTACATTGAACTTTTGGTGAAAAGTTGAGAGAAAGAATGTAATAGAAGTATTATCTTTTTATTGTACAAAGTTCCCTTTAAAAGCAAGAAGGAGAGTGTTGTTGGAGCAGCGTCATCATATCCCCAGTTGATACTAATAGTGAAATAACACTCATTCTTCAAACGTCCGATGAAAAGTAAGACTATGCATAGACCGTTCGGATAATGCTGTTATACTGTGGCAGTGAAGGGGTTAACAAAAGCAACTTGTTTTATGCTCCATTTGGCCCCTTACAGTGTACTATCAAAAAACAAGAGAGGTAGGTTGTTGGAACGTTTGTTATTGACAAAACAATACATTGACAAATATATCGACCCAACGGTCTTCTAAGTGCACAGACAAACAATAACGAAAACCTATCTGGCTGATTTTTTTTTTCGCCTGCCACGAAGCCGCAACCTTTCTTGTTTTTTTATTCTGAATTTTGGAACGTTGGCAGTCTCTTTGTTTTTGGATTTAGTCCCTTACAGTGTATTTAAGAATGACAAAATTATTTCTCAAATGTTGCATCAAATGAATCAGGACTTTCGCCGAAGCAACTAATTCGTGCTCCGTTTGGCCTCAATCAAAAGAACCAGGACCTTCGCAGCTAAATGGCGTCCCTTCTCCATTGTAAGCATGTTTTGAAGACAAGCGGAAGTGACGTTGGGTTTGTTTTAGACAATAATGCACAACCTATAAGTAGATTCTCTGTCTGATTATTGAGCAGCAATTTGGGGAATATGACTTTCTTTGTTCGTGGGGTGTTTGAAAAGAAGACACAGTCGATAAACAAGTTTGTCGGATTTCGTACGCTTGTCCCAAGACATAATCAGCTTTTGGTGATTTATTCATATATTTTCCTGGGAGGCTACTGTCAAGTGTGTAATACTGAGTGACATTTCTTATTATCCTTTCACCTCTTGTTCGTGGCCTTTCCGTATTGACCAGTAGCGTGGGTTTTGTTTTCTTTCCCGTGTCCTTACAATTGACACAGTACTAACGTTTTTATCTGAATCATGCACACTGCTAACAACTTACTGATGTTTGGCTTGCATGCACAGAGAAAAAAAAAGTTGATCTGGTTTCCACAGACTTGTCATAATTATATTCTCCACAATTATATCGGTCAGGTACTTTTAATTTCTGTTATTGTAATAATTTCTTAATGATGTATATGCGTTCAAATTTATTTTGATATCAATGTGGTCATTAACAAGATGGATGTGTCTACTGGGAAGCAAAAGTGTTTAATCAAGTGTTTTACAGCTGTCAGGCGAGGATACTAAGAATACATTAATGAGTTAGATTAATGTTTTATAGCTGCACTTTTGTCTGCCTAGAATG
The DNA here is from genome assembly GCF_037325665.1 of Littorina saxatilis. Taxonomy (NCBI): domain Eukaryota; kingdom Metazoa; phylum Mollusca; class Gastropoda; order Littorinimorpha; family Littorinidae; genus Littorina; species Littorina saxatilis. The sequence continues at coordinate 5,679,660 of NC_090246.1, read as the reverse complement.
AAAGCACTTCAATCATCACCAAAAAGTAGTCTGCGCTGACGACATATATCCGCGCGCAGAGCTTTCGCCTTTGCTTCTTCCTACGTCTTCGATCTTGTAACTGTAGAACTAGAAGTCCTTGATATTTGCAACGTTCAGGATTCGGTTTCCTAAAATCAAACGGGTTTCGTGATCAAGACGTAGTACGCA
>NC_090246.1:5654471-5671971 GCF_037325665.1 Littorina saxatilis | reverse complement strand
TCGTCAGAAGAAAATTATGATACTTATATTATAACAACGACGATGATTTGCACAAGCAAGCAAGCAAGCAAGCAAGCAAGCAAGCAAGCAAGAAACAAAGAAAGAAAGATGGAAAGAAAGAATACAAAATCGGCAAATACTTGCTGTATAAAAATGATTAAGATCTGCACAAAATACAGCGAGGACACACATTCTCCCAAGAGGTAGAAACGAGATGAAATCAACCGAAAGTCGTATACACTTGGGTTTAATGGATATTCTAAGGGCCATTTTTTTAAAATCATTTGCATCGGCTTTCTGAGCAAGCAAGCACTTGCAGCTCTCCTCTGTGTATGTGTGTGTGTGTGTGTGTGTGTGTGTGTGTGTGTGTGTGTGTGTGTGTGTGTGTGTGTGTGTGTGTGTTTGTACGTGCAAGATATACACACAGATACAGGAAGGCAGACCGAGATTGAGAGTGAGAGAAAAACGCTTTTCAACAGGGAATCATGCCAACAAAAGAAACACAAACATTAAATGATGTTTTATGTTTCCTTGCGAGTGTCAGAGACCAGAAAAACGAATCACTCATTCGACTTTTTTTTCATTTAGCTAGGCGTTCCAGGTCGCTTCAGGCAAACACACTAAACGATTTAAACTTTGAAAAGTGCCCTCTGATCAACAACAAGCAGACGCACTCGGGATAAATCGAGTTGACCTCAGGTTTTGTGAAGTTGATTTTTTAGGGTGGATTTGTCACACGATGAGGATGACAGTGTTTTGGTTCAGTTTTCAATCAATCTCGGAGCATTCTGTCATTGACAATGTTAGAAGGATTTGTGTTGGCATTTCTAGAGGCATGTCAAAGTTAATCCTGTCACGCCTTCCTTCTGCATCGCTATCCCTTGACACAATGTCCAAGGAGTGGAATGAACAAGGACCGGTCAGTCAAGGTCGCGCGGCGTACTCGTATTACGACTGGTGACAATTGAAAGGAATGTACGTTAGTCGATCCTTTCAGTCTTTCTGCTAAGTGAGTGTGTGTGTGTGTGTGTGTGTGTGTGTGTGTGTGTGTGTGTGTGTGCGTGCTTGCGAGTGTGTGTGTGCGTGCGCGTGCATGTGTGTATGCGTGCGTGCGTGCGTGCGTGCGTAGGTGCGGTTGTAGTTGTGGTTGTGTGTGTGTGCATGCGTGCGTGCCTGCGTGTGGGCATGCGTGCGTGCATGTTTGTTTGTTTATTTATTTGTTGCTTAACGTCCAGCCGACTACGCAGAGCCATATCAGGACGAGGAAGGGGGGATGAAGGGGGCCACTTGTCAAGCGATTCCTGTTTACAAATGCACTAACCCATTACTTGTGTCCCAGCAGGCTTTAGTAAAACTAAATTAATACCTACTGGAAGATTACCAGTTTCCAGTATGTTAAAATAGGCTTAACCTATCTACTGCTGGACTTACATCAGAACACTAACAGATTAAACTATACATGAATCGCGAGACAAGCGGCAAGAGAAGAGATTTTTGGAAAAAATACAGGTGAATGAGCAAGAAGGCAGAAAAAAGAAAAGAATTCATGAAGAAAAAGAGAGCATGACAGGAAAGAGGAACCAAAAATCTACCTAACAGCAAACTAGAAAGCTCCTGCAGTTCCAAAAACAGGAGGGGCCTTTAATTTCATAACCGCAGTGCCCCACTGCGGGAGTGCGTGCATGTGCCTGTGTCAACGATATACAAACGACCATATCTGAAAGAATATTTGGCAAATTGTGTGTATGTTTTCATGTCACTCAACGGCAGGTTATCATGACATTTAAGTCTCGATATGTTGAGTATAAATAGCAGATATCGACCACGAAAGATTACAACTGACTGTGAGGACAAGAAAAAAGGCAGCAAGTCAAGTCCAAGGGAGATAAACGTTCAACCATCGAGTTAAGTTAACTATCTACAGTTGTCTGTACATAGGCCTCAAACAGTGCTGTACACAGATAAATCGCTTACTGCGAGTAAGTGCGGAGTCTTTTCATCTCAAAAGTTGCAGGCATTTGATGATAAATACGTAAGTGTCAAAGACGAACACGTCTGTATGCAATACAGGTTTCATGTGCGTTCGGCTTTTTACACACACACCAACACACATATACCACCCAAAATCATTAGAGAGAGGAGACAGAGACCGACAGACAGAGACAGACAGATACAGAACAATCATCAAATCAGAAACAATGAACGACAAAATGTAGGATTTTGATATAATTTACTGTTTGCGCTTGACTTGTTCGTCATCAATTTGACCAAACAGGATCCACACGATCAATGTCAATGAAGCGTTATAACTCAAAGTGTCACATATCCTATCAACCGGTAGTTCTTATGCATAAATCAATAAAACAAATAGTTCTTAAAATGTTCGTTAAATCTCAGTTCCATGTTGGCGTAAAATTCCGTTACTCGGGTCTCCATTTTTCGATAACATGACAAGCGTCAGGAGGGAAAGGCTATGTTTAGGAGTCACACAGGCTTTAGTGTTCTTGGTCTCTCAGTGACAATTCAAATTAAAACAGCGTACACCAAACACAACAGTAAACACAACAATAAACATAAGTACACAAGTCAGTCACTGTGTTTAGTTACTAGGAAATTCTACATACATCGTGTCTGCACAAACACACTGAGCATAAGTCTCGCTGTAAGAAATTCTAAAAAAAACCATGACCGCTTCATACATTTCAAACAGAAAATAAGTAACCTGGTAAACCAATAAATAGACAGAAAGGAACATATTTCGATCTTTCTGAACGGCCAAACCACAGATCTTGTACCAATTCAAATGCGTGTTTGACACCCTATACAACAGTTTCTAGGCAAGTTAAACGGTCACATTTACTGTGCATCGCATCAAAATCATGTAAAATAGCATCAGCATTGAGAGAACTCCACAAAATAAATACAACAAACAATGACAGTTCATTCACTTGCGTAACTTTCTTCTGAAAGCCGGCTTTAGCATGACTGCGTAAGTTCATAAAAATGTTATTTTCAATAAAACTTCACTTGGAATAAAGTGAACAATAAATATCGCCAGTAGCATGAATAAAAAAAAATTCGCCCCATATGACACCACTGGTATGATAATGAATCATCACTCAAGCATCGTTTCTTTTTGTGTGTTTTTTTCTTCTTTTTTTTCTGTGTTATATTTACCTTTGATAACATTCTTTTGAGAAACATTGCTGTAAGTGTCAAGGAATTAAACGGAATGATTACGTTTGTATTTGTGCATACCAAAACGGTAATGCCAATTTAAAACATTTTAAACATTTTAACCTATGATTTGTTAATACGAACATGAGAAGGTATATACAGGGTGGGCCATAAAAAGTGTCCACATTTAATTTGTTAATATTTTTCCTGTAAAGTGATATTTTCTTTTCTGTTTTAGATAGAATTTGAGACAAGCATCTTAGAATTCTTTTAAAGCCTGAATGGATCGCATTCCAGTAGAGGAAAGGACCAAAATCGTTGAACTTTACTTTGCTACCAATTCTGTGGTTCTCGCCCAGCGCGCTTTTCGGAGAGAGTTCCCTGGCACACACTGTCCATGTGCGAGAACTGTGAAGCGCCTCGTGGATAAATTCAGGAACACTGGTAGTCTCGCAGATAACAATAAAGGACATAACCCTGAATTTATCCACGAGGCGCTTCACAGTTCTCGCACATGGACAGTGTGTGCCAGGGAACTCTCTCCGAAAAGCGCGCTGGGCGAGAACCACAGAATTGGTAGCAAAGTAAAGTTCAACGATTTTGGTCCTTTCCTCTACTGGAATGCGATCCATTCAGGCTTTAAAAGAATTCTAAGATGCTTGTCTTAAATTCTATCTGAAACAGAAAAGAAAATATCACTTTACAGGAAAAATATTAACAAATTAAATGTGGACACTTTTTATGGCCCACCCTGTATTATCTGCTTCTTACAGCTGATCAAGAAGGTATATTATCTGCTTCTTACAGCTGATCAAGAAGGTATATATTATCTGCTTCTTACAGCTGATCAAGAAGGTATATATTATCTGCTTCTTACAGCTAATCAAGAAGGTATATATTATCTGCTTCTTACAGCTAATCAAGAAGGTATATATTATCTGCTTCTTACAGCTGATCAAGAAGGTATATATTATCTGCTTCTTACAGCTAATCAAGAAGGTATATATTATCTGCTTCTTACAGCTGATCAAGAAGGTATATATTATCTGCTTCTTACAACTGATCACGAAGGTATATATTATCTGCTTCTTACAACAATAGCCTAGTTCAACGGTACCATAAAAGGAGAGAGCATCTTGCTCAAATGATTTACATTATTTATTCAAAATATGTTGGCAACGAGATGAGATTGAAATCATAATTCTGTACAATCTGTTCAGTGAAGATAGTTTTCACTAAAGCGATCACACAATCGAATTGCGGCACAGTTACACAAATCGGCATCAAAGATTTCTTCTCTTCGATACAAACTAACCTGTCTGCCACATAGCAAACCAGTTGCCAAGTTCATTACTGGTATGTTCAGAGTTTTCAATAAAAGGCTGTTTTCAAAAGATATATACAATCAGTTTGACTCTGCAATTTTCTCCTGCAAATTAGAACACGCCTGTGTGGTATCGAGACAATACGGCAGGTGCGTTCTGCAAGTGCCTTGACCTACAACGACAGAGCTCAGTCTCATTTCATGGACAGTAAAATAGCCAATGTCTTCGGTGCATCCCGCAAATGCCTTTACCAAAGAGACGACAGAGTAGGCTACTGAACGACCATGGCATATTCCAAGGTCAAACGAGCCAACTGAATGACTCAGTGTTCCATGTCAACACGAGCCTTTCGCCTCGCGCAACAAGTTTCTGGACATACACCTGAAGCACAGCTCGCCGTTGAAGGTCACACGATAACTTTGATGTCTCACTCGGTCGCATCCAATCAGATCTGACCTCGTGACGCTGATGTTGCTGACGAGGCTCTCCAGATGCGTCACGCGTGACGTCAACACGTCTTCCCGGGTGGCAGGTGAAAGATGGGTGAACCTGCAACATATCAGTATCATTTTATTTTTTTATTTTCTAGTTGTTCTATTCGCAAAGAATCTCTTTCTTTCTCTCTTTCTTTCTCTCTCTCTTTCACTCTATTTCCTTTTACTGTCTGTTTCGCAAATAATCAAAATGTTAGGGTCGGCGGCCCAATTGAGCTGTCTGGTCAGCTTTTCTTTTTGTTTCTTTTGTTTGCTTGTGTTTGCTTTAGTTGTTGTAGTTGTAAACAGTATTGCTCTTTAATCTTGGACTTACCTTGGGCAAGTGGTCAGTTCTTCAACCCTCATGGTGGCCGTGACGTCAAGGTACGTGTGGTATACGTCATCCAGCTCATACTTGACGGTAAGCTGCAGAATCTCCAGCACGCGATCCGCCATGGTGTCCGCGCATGCGCACAAGCTGCTCAGCGGCTGCGAGATCTCAGTAATGTTGGTTAACGGGAAGCTGTCGTTACCCGTTGGCACAGTGGAGCGTGATGCGCTATCTGAAACTGCTCAACATGAAATGCTGACGTCAATTCAAAACGAACATGAACGGTAGTTTGACAACACAGTGAACCTTTCACACAAAACAGTAGCAACGACGTCGACGATGACACTGACGACAACAACAGAACAGCAACAACTAGAGGGCTGCTTTTAACGAAGAAATAATATTTGAGATGGAAGAAGTACAGACAAAAGACTTTCATGCAAATCACATTGATCTAGACACATGTAGACACATGTAGACACATCTAGACACATGTAGACACATGTAGACACATCTAGACATGTAGACACATCTAGACACATCTAGACACATGTAGACACATCTAGACATGTAGACACATCTAGACACATCTAGACACATGTAGACACATGTAGACACATGTAGACACTTAAGTTGCCTTAAGATCACACGTCTTCAAACACTACACACACAAATATCACTCTGTGACCAAAACTGAGTAAATAAACCGGCTGCTCTGCAGGAAACTACACATCAAAACCAGACATGCATGCCAAACGGACGGGCAGACAGACAGGCACTGGCAAAAACAGATAGACAGACAACCTACCGGAACTCCCATGGCCGTTTTCAACTCGTCGATGAGGCCTGACGATGTTCACCTTAGTTCCATTCGTGACGTCATTCTCTTGATGACGCCCGTTGACGTCATGACCGTGGTGAGACTCTGTGACGTTGCTGGGGATGAGGTGACGATGAGGGCATAGATGATGGAACTGGGCCAGGCCGATGAGGTAGGTGATGCACGTCCGTTTCACGCGCTCACAGCCAAGCGATTGCGACAAGTCCAGCAAAGCTTCCAAGTTACGCTCTGAAAAAAAATGATAGGCAACCTCCAGGATTACCCCCTTGTGATCGTGCACACTCCAGATATAGTCCCGGACCCGTGTTAGTGACTTAACGTACATACATGATTACCTCCTTGTGATCGTACACACTCCAGATATAGTCCCGTGGAAGTGACATTACGGACATACAGGATTACCTCGTGATCGTGCACACTCCAGATATGGTCCCGTGGAAGTGACATTACGGACATACAGGATTACCTCGTGATCGTGCACACTCCAGATATAGTCCCGTGGAAGTGACATTACGGACATACAGGATTACCTCGTGATCGTGCACACTCCAGATATGGTCCCGTGGAAGTGACATTACGGACATACAGGATTACCTCGTGATCGTGCACACTCCAGATATAGTCCCGTGGAACTGACTTAACGTACATACAGGAAGATGAGTGAACATTTCGAGATGTATTCTGTGTGGCGAAGCTGACATGTAGCTTAATCTGGCTATCGCCGTGACATTCAATTAATTGTTCACTCTGTCAGTTTGTGACGCCAATTCTACGGGGCTGTTTCTACAGAAGGCCTTAGACGACAGGTTTTTGTTTGCCCGTAAGAAGCTACGCATGTAAGCTGCCCTGTGTCTACTTTTATGAATTCACTATTTTTTCGGAGACGATGAGAGGCAACGAAAGATTTGTGCACGGCAAAGACGATGAGTTAAAGGCAATTTACAGCATTGTTGACAGACCTTGAGATAGCAAGAATGTTATTCATAAAAGACAACTGCAAGTTTAAAGCTGAGGCGACATTCGACCTTCAATACAAACAATACTGTTCAAAAAAAGAAACGCATAGCTTGTAATATTTGGTTAATTTAGTTATATGGCTACAAGGATATCCACCAAACTGCAGAAAATGTTTATCTGGTCGTCGACCTTTCGTCCATTGCCACAAGTGAGCTCTGCACGTGACGCATGCGTTATCAGTGGCTACAATGTCAAAATTGCTCATTTGGCATGACCACTCGTCATGCTTCAGTGTAATATCGTGAAACTCGGGGAATATTGAGCTCTCACCATGTCTTCCAAAACCCATAAAAGCGGATTGTTCGCCACAAAGAAATCAGACGACAATTCAGCGACGAAAGATGGCCCGATTGAGCAGAGAAGACCGCCAAATTGCATTGGGTCGTTTACAAGCAGGCCAAAGTCAAAGTGCAATCGCCAGGCACTTCCACGTGTCCCAGAGCACCATCAGTAGACTGTGGGTCAGGTTTCAAGCCACTGGCTCCGTTGCTGACTTGCCACGAGCAGGAAGACCAAGGGCGACAACTGCTGCTCACGACCGCTTCATACGGCTCCGCCACCTCCGGAATCGTATCCTGTCGGCCTCATCTTCTGTCCAGGCTCTCCCCGGGCCACACCGATTATCGGACCAGACCGTGCGGAACCGCCTGCATGAAGCTGGTTTGAGAGCTCGCAGACCTCACAGAGGAGCTGTCCTCACCCGCCGCCATCGCCAGAACCGAGTGCAGTGGGGCAACCAGCACCTTCGCTGGACCGTCCGGAATCACTGGAGACACGTGTGGTTCAGCGACGAGTCCTACTTCCTGCTCCAGCGACATGATGGTCGGAGGAGGGTCTACCGGAGAGTAAACGAACGTTACGCGCCCAACTGTGTGGATGAGGCACCCGTTCATGGTGGTGGAGGCGTCATGGTGTGGGGGGCGATCAATACCGCTGGAAGGAGCACCCTGGTGCACGTCCAAGGGCGCATAACTGCCCAGCGATACGTGGAGGAAATTCTGCGCCCACACGCCCTTCCTCTTCTGGCTGACCAGGATGCCATATTCCAGCAGGACAACGCTCGCCCGCACACAGCACGACTCACCACCCAGTTCCTCACCGACCACCATGTCCAGGTGCTTCCCTGGCCATCCATGTCGCCAGACATGAACCCGATAGAACACCTCTGGGATGAATTGGACAGACGTGTGCGCAGGCGAGAAGAAGCGCCGGCAAATCACCGCGATCTATTGCAGGCACTTCAAGAGGAGTGGGACACCATCCCACAGCAAGATATCCGGCATCTGATCCAGTCCATGCCCAGAAGGTGCCGGGCAGTTGTTGCTGCTCAAGGCAGTCACACCCCCTACTGACTTGACAGCCTCGGCACCCAATCGTATTGATTGACTGATTGATTTGAAGATGCAAATGAACTGTGTGTGCATTCAACTGTGTCCATACCAAATTTCAAACAAATAATCTAAATATTGGATTTTCTGTTAATTTTTTCGAAAAATAAAACATTTGGCAAGTAGCAACTATGCGTTTCTTTTTTTGAACAGTAAAGAACTTAAGATCAAACAAATAATGTAACAAACAAACATGGAAATAAACAAACAAAACAAGAAACAAACAAACAAGCTAGCAAGCAAGCCAACAAACAAACCTCACCTTAACAAATTAACCACAAAACCAAACCCTAAAACCAAACCTTATTCACGCTCACCATTGATGCTCTGCCTGCTGAAGGGATACAAAACCAAACCTTATTCACGCTCACCATTAATGTTCTGCCTGCTGAAGGGATACAAACCCAAACCCTATTCACACTCACCATTAATGTTCTGCCTGCTGAAGGGATACAAACCCAAACCCTATTCACACTCACCATTGATGTTCTGCCTGCAGAAGGGATACAGAACCAAACCTTATTCACGCTCACCATTGATGCTCTGCCTGCTGAAGGGATACAAAACCAAACCTTATTCACGCTCACCATTAATGTTCTGCCTGCTGAAGGGATACAAAACCAAACCTTATTCACGCTCACCATTAATGTTCTGCCTGCTGAAGGGATACAAAACCAAACCTTATTCACACTCACCATTGATGCTCTGCCTGCTGAAGGGATACAACACATTGAGAAAGCTCAACACGTCGTTCGCCCGTTTGTCCGGAAGTACCACCTCGTGTGACTTGGTTTCGCGCATGTGCAGAAGCAGTACGTGACACTGCCACGCCACCACGGAGCTATGGACGTGAAATTGTTCGCCTTCCGCCACCAGAACCAGGTCACAGCCCTCGCTAGGCTCAGCGAAGAAGTGTTTGGCTGAGTGGAAAAACAAATGGGCCGGTTCAGTTGACAATATTAAAATGGCAAAATAGCATGTAGCATGCTTGCAAAGAACCAAGTAATCTATGAAATGCAAAACTAAACTTGGCCAAAAAATTATTGCAACAAATTTCAAACCCAAATTAAAGCATTAATCCCCGTGTCATTTTTTTTAACACTTTATATGCCAGAGAAGGCCGTTTACTTAACCTTCAGGATCGCCATTTGGATTAAATATTTCTTTTACAGGGATCACGTGACCGCCGCTCAAGTAAGGGTACCCTCAAAATCGACCAGACAAAAACGGAAGAGCCGAATGAAAAATCGACAGAAAATCACAATAGGCAAAACTTTGCAACTTTGACATACGAGAAGAAAGTCAAACCAATTATCTCCCCTGAACAGTTTGTTTTGTTACCTTGCGTATTTCGCGTGCCATGCTATTCCTACTGATGCAGGTGTCGAACGGGACTTTTTGCGTCATTTTTTTTAGGGGTATCATGACAAAAACGTCTGTACTTTAGCAATGACTTGGTGGATTGCTTTGAAACTTTCAGAATATTTTCCCAACATACTCGAAATACTTCGAGCGAAAGGATGGATTGTTACAGGTGTTTGTTAAAATGTTATGCAATTTTTCGAAAGAAGTTTTTAATCTCGTCATAGGATTGTTCCCTTGGGTCCAAACAAATTATGACTTTGCATGTCTCAAGCAAAATGATTGATACACACACTGCTAAAGTTTTATGTGCGTGTAAGCACTGACGCAAATTTGCTGGACCAGTAAACACGCTACATATTTAAGCGATGATTCTGGTGCCACAGCGATGCCCAGCCAAGCGTGACCGTAGCATGTTTTAAGGGGCACGCAGCGATAATAGCTGTAAGCGCGAAACAGCGTGAACGTTCTATTTTTTCCTCATGTGTTTGCATGACTAACAAATTAACGTCAGCAGCTACACACAAATGAAACTTAGAATCTGTATCAAAGTCATTAATTTTTTGGATACAAGTGAATAATCCTATGACAAGTTAAACATTTTCCGAAACATTGCGTCACATCTGAATAAATCCAAACTTTCGCACGAAGTATCTCAGTATGTTGGTAAAATATTCTGAAAGTTTAAACTTTCTTTCTTTCTTTATTTGGTGTTTAACGTCGTTTTCAACCACGAAGGTTATATCGCGACGAGAAAAGGGGGGAGATGGGATAGAGCCACTTGTCAATTGTTTCTTGTTCACAAAAGCACTAATCAACAATTTGCTCCAGGGGCTTGCAATGTAGTACAATATATTACCTTACTGGGAGAATGCAAGTTTCCAGTACAAAGGACTTAACATTTCTTACATACTGCTTGACTTTTTGTTTGTTTGTTTGTTTGCTTAACGCCCAGCCGACCACGAAGGGCCATATCAGGGCGGTGCTGCTTTGACATTTAACGTGCGCCACACACAAGACAGAAGTCACAGCACAGGCTTCATGTCACCCAGTCATTATTCTGACACCGGACCAACCAGTCCTAGCACTAACCCCATAATGCCAGACGCCAGGAAAAACAAAAGCCACTAGATTGCCAATTTTAAAGTCTTAGGTATGACCCGGCCGGGGTTCGAACCCACGACCTCCCGCCCACGGGGCGGACGCCTTTCCGCTAGGCCAACCGTGCCGGTCTACTGCTTGACTAAAATCTTCACAAAAATTGACTATATTCTATACAAGAAACACTTAACAAGGGTAAAAGGAGAAACAGAATCCGTTAGTCGCCTCTTACATGCTGGGGAGCATCGGGTAAATTCTTCCCCCTAACCCACGGGGGGTTTCTGAAAGTTTCAAAGCAATCCACCAAGTCATTGCTAAAATGTAGCGCTTTTTGACATGATACACCATAAAAATTGACGTAAAACGTTCCGTTTTTGACCGCTCTTGCGATCGACACCTGCATCAATAGGAATAGCATAGCACGCGAAATACACAAGGTAACAAAACAAAATAATCTGTTCAGGGTAGATAATTGGTTTGACTTTTTTTTTCATTCGGCTCTTCCGTTTTTTGTCTGCTCGATTTTGATGGTACCCTTACTTGAGCGGCAGTCACGTGATCCCTGTAAAAGAAATATTTAATCCAAAAGGTTATCCTGAAGGTTAAGTGAACGGCCTTCTCTGGCATATACAGTTTTAATTAAATGACACAGGAATTAATGCTTTAATTTGGGTTTGAAATTTGTTGCAATCATTTTTTGGCCAACTTTAGATACAATTCTTTTTCGTTGGTATAATATTTGGCATAGACTGGTATCAAACGATGAATTAAAATGTGGAAAAAAAATTTAAACACCTTTCCTTTGAAACCAAGTTTACGGGTCCAACCGAATCTCATTTATAAATAAATTGCCCAAATTGCGACACATTTCCACATTTCCCCAAGTTAGATAACTTGCCACAGCCTCCTTACTTGAGAAATTAGAAATCCTGACGACAAAAGTGTCCTTCATGTCACCTAAATCAAACCTGATTTGATCTGACACAAGCAAGCTACCCCATAACAAATCAAAAACAGGACAGACAGATAGACACACCGCCACCACACATATATACAACCACACACACACACACACACACACACACACACACACAATACCTGGAAAAACAAAAGCAGACGATTCCTCAGGCGAGGCAGGAGATGTCGGACTGAGGGGAACCGCCATCAGACTCTCCACGGAGGACGTCGAGGTCGTAGAATCAGCAGAGTCCTGTCTCGTGAAGGTCGGGCGACAACGACTCAAGGAGGAAGATGAGGAGGTGCATGACGAAGGTGGAGAACAGGACTCTGAAGACGAAGAACCGCTGCCTGTCAGATCGTCTGAGAATGTCACTTTTCTCCTCGCTCCGATGGTCAAGGGTTGAAGGGGTGGCCTGCGTGTTGTTGCAGAACTAGTAGTGACTGTTGACGTTTCCTTTTGAGTACTGATCAACGCAGTTTCCGCCATTTTTCCTGAGAGGTGACTGTTCTCGATCTTTGTCAACCCCTCATCATTCTCAACCTTCTTGTCGAGTGTTTTGTCATTAAAAACTTGGACGCAAGGTTCGTCTTCGAACTTGAAGCAGGTGGTCCTATAGCAGTCGCAGTTCGCTTCGGACCAAGGTATTTCTCTTTCAAAAACGTCATTCCTCGACTCCAGCATCATGTCGAGATCACCCACACAGTGAGAGACAGATGTTCGTGCGCTGCCACTGTCTGAAGACTCGCTAGTCGTGTTGGAGAAGTACAGACTGTGGTCCGAGGAGCTTGCGTTGGAGTCTCGCAGCTTCTCGCCAAAGCCGCTGTCGGACGAGAAGCTAGAGATGAGTGTGTGGTTCGGAGCCCTGCCCCTCCCCAACCCACCCGAGCTATGACGTCGGCGGTGGTGTGTTCCGTGAACATCGTCCAGCTCTTCAAACACAGGGAAGGTTTCGCTGAACGAGGGTCCAATGCCGTTGTCGCTGCTTGTGTCTGTGTCGTGTTCCTCCTTCACGGGGGAGAGGTAGGAGACACATCGGCAGCGAGTCTCCACAGACGGCAGCAGTTTGGAGTCGCTGGGTGACACCAGGCTCCGGTACAGATGGCCGTAACGGGAGAAGTCGGGGTTCTCGATTATGCAGATATCGTTGAAGTCGGAGGAAGAGGTGGTGGAGGCGTTGGAGCCTTCGGAAGAGACTTCATCACCACAGCCATTGTTGGTACCACCGATTGTCCGCTTGGACCTGCAACGGCTTGTGATACACCTCTCACACATGTTGTCCGCTGACAGTTTTCTTGTTTTGTCTATCGACAGCTCAGAGATTTCTTCCGATGAATGACAAGAATGAGCGACAGGCACCGTTTCCTCTTGTCTCGCGTGCACATCAGGGAAAACAAAGCGTGTGGGTGTCAGTCGTGAATCGTGCGTCGAGTGAGAAATGTGTTGCGACGCTGTCGTGGCTTCTTGTGTTGATGGAGTAGAACTGAGCGAAGTTTTCATGTTCTTGTCAAACTTCACCCGGTCTTCGCACAGCTCAAACATTTTGGTGCAGTGTCGTTTCCTCACTGAAATCCTATCTGGCTCAGACGATGGTCCCGCTACGAATGTTCTCTTTGAAACTCGCCTCACCTTAGACTGAGTTGTGGAGGAGGACCTGGAGTTGACACGTCCGAGGGTTTGAGTTCCGACGCTTTCCAACGTGGCTGTTCTCTTCTTCGGGGTCGTTGAGCTGTGAAGACAATTTCTGTTGCTTGTGCTTCGCTTGGAATAGAAGAGACGCCTGTATTGGGCTTGAAACACGGAGACGAGAAAGAACCTGGAGTGTTCAGCAGAGCCCCAGAGGCGAGATAAAACTATGCCCATGGTTGAGAGATTGACAGAGATGAAGCAGCAAAATGGATGTGCAGCCGGTGGTGTACAGTCAGACGTCAGTGGGGCGAATGTGGTAGGATTTTCTGATCTCGTGTGAGCTCGAAATCCACCCCGTAGAACCGCGTCACCACGACACAATTTTGGTCAGTGCGTTAACAAAATGTAGTTCCACCTTCGTTGTGTGTTCAACCTGTAACCGAGGGAAATGCATGAACTTTTGCAGTAGTTTAAGAGTAGAAAGACTACATAAATGTTCAAAAATCAACGTTTTCAAGAAGTTTCAAAGTGAAGTGGTGCAATTTTAGGCCCAGAAGAGTGGTAACTGTATCGGGCGCGGAGGCATATGAACTGTTACACTACAGGCCATGCGCGTGCGTGGCACACGTGAATTGTGTGACGAATGCTGTCACCTCGCCGCGTTAAAGACGCTGAGCACACAGAACGCATTCATGCGTACACACCAGTGACTTGCGTTGTCAAACATGCTCACACTGTTTCTGTGACTGTTAACTATCAACAGAGAGAAACTGTGTTTGTACGCGCACATGTATGATGTGCGTGTGTTTGTGCGTACGTACGTGTGTGCGTGCGTACGTGTGTGCGTGCGTGCGTGCGCGTGCGTGTGTGTGTGTACACGCGAGCCTGAGTGTGAATGTGTGTGCGTGTGTGAGAAAGAGAGAGAGGGAGAGAGACTGAGAGACGGACAGTCACAGACAGAGAGAGAAAAAAAGAAACGGAGATAGAGATGCATTGTATGTGTGTTTACACCCCCGGTATAGGGGTGTGTATGTTACAGGCAATCCGTGAAGTTAGGAAATTCGCGTATTTCCTGATTCATTTAGGAAATACATGTTTTTCCTAAACAGCTTAGGAAATACATGAATTTCCTAAAAGAGTTGGGAAATTCACGTATTTCCTAAAATAAAACGCCAACAATTACATGGATTTCCTAATCTATAAATACACCCAAACGATGCACGAAAATCTCAGTAAAGAAATGAGAAATAGTCCCTTTCATTTTGCAACATTTATTCAATTATTATTTAATAAAACGGGGAAACCGTTTAAAAAATGCACTTATTCACAAAATTGTACTACTCTCGATCATATGAACATATTGGACTAAAACAATTAGCATAATCAAAGTAAACTTTTTAGCACATAAATGCCTCATGTCCCTAATAGGCTCTAGTTCCTGTGGGACAAACATTTTAAGAATCATCATCATCAAGTAAACTTGCGCCATCTTTTTTTCAGTCACAATAAAATCTGCTTGAATCAGCATTAGTTTATACACGCGAGACTTCCATGGCACGGTGAAACAGTTTAAACAAATGCAGTACAAAAGTAAAATCAGCATTTGTTTTTACACTCGAGACTTCCATGGCACAGTTTAAAAAATGCACTTATTCACAAAAATTGTACTACTCTCGATCATATGAACATATTGGACTAAAACAATTAGCATAATCAAAGTAAACTTTTTAGCACATAAACACCTCTTGTCCCTAATAGGCTCTAGTTCCTGTGGGAAACACATTTTAAGAATCATCATCAAGTAA
Organism: Littorina saxatilis; assembly: GCF_037325665.1. Taxonomy (NCBI): domain Eukaryota; kingdom Metazoa; phylum Mollusca; class Gastropoda; order Littorinimorpha; family Littorinidae; genus Littorina; species Littorina saxatilis. Next base: position 5,656,564 of record NC_090246.1, on the reverse strand, counting down.
ACTTGCGCCATCTTGTTTCAGTCACAATAAAATCTGCTTGAATCAGCATTTGTTTTTACACGCGAGACTTCCATGGCACGGAGAAACAGTTTAAAAAAAATGCATTTATTCACAAAATTATACTACTCTCGATCATATGAACATATTGGGATTAAAAAACGAGCATAATAAAAGTAAACACAACACATTTCACTAACTTGTGAACACTTGTTCAACTTCCTGGCAGATTGACAACAAATTCATAGTCCGTGTACAAATCGTCTCTTATTTTCAGGAAATTCGTGAATAGTTCACAGTTCGTGTATAATAAAAGTCTCACGTGTCAGGGAAAACAAGTATTTCACACAAGTATTCGGCGCCCTTCGTTTGGGTGTATTTATAGATCAGGAAATCCATGTAACTGTTGGCGTTTTATTTTAGGAAATACGTGAATTTCCTAAATATTTTAGGAAATTCATGTATTTCCTGAGCTGTTTACGAATTACATGAATTTCCTTAATGAATTAGGAAATACGCGAATTTCCTAACTTCACGGATTGCCTGTAACATGTATAGGATTCGGTCCATGTGTTTGTTTGTTTGTGTTCGCATATAGATCTCAAGAATGAACGGACCGATCGTCACCAAACTTGGTGAACAGGTTCTATACATTCCTGAGACGGTCCTTACAAAAATTGGGACCAGTCAAACGCACGGTTAGGGAGTTATTGGATTCGGTCCATGTGTTTGTTTGTTTGTTTGTGTTCGCATATAGATCTCAAGAATGAACGGACCGATCGTCACCAAACTTGGTGAACAGGTTCTATACATTCCTGAGACGGTCCGTACAAAAATTGGGACCAGTCAAACACACGGTTAGGGAGTTATTGGTGGATTAAAATTATACAAGGACTTATAGAGGGACATCTTAATGGTCAAAGGGAAATAACCATTCTCACTCAGTCACTGCCACCAACTGAGAAGGTTATTTCCCTTTGACGGGGGTGTTTTTCCTACCTCGGAGGAATTTCTTGTTGTTTCTGTGTACGTGTGTGAGTATATGTGGCAGTATGCGTGTGTGTGTGTGTGTGTGTGTGTGTGTGTGTGTGTGTGTGTGTGTGTGTGTGTGTGTTTGTGTACATATAATCATGTTATTTCAAATGATTTGACATGTTTAGCATTAAAACAAGATCTCTGTAGCCATTACATAGGATAGACATTGTTGTAAACTATCTTTCAAATAATGTTGTGTTAATCAAACCAAGACGGCCTTGTTCACCTTCAATTGAAAACGTCTTTAAACAAGAAATTCCTCCGAGGTAGGAAAAACACCCCCGTCCTTACCATTCTCACTGCCACCAACTGAGAAGGTTATTTCCCTTTGACCATTAATATGTCCCTCTATAAGTCCTTGTAGAATCTTAATCCACCAATAACTCCCTAACCGTGTGTTTGACTGGTCCCAATTTTTGTAAGGACCGTCTCAGGAATGTATAGAACCTGTTCACCAAGTTTGGTGACGATCGGTCCGTTCATTCTTGAGATCTATATGCGAACACAAACAAACAAACAAACACATGGACCGAATCCTATACACACCCCTATACCGGGGGTGTAACAAGAAATTCCTCCGAGGTAGGAAAAACACCCCCGTCCTTACCATTCTCACTGCCACCAACTGAGAAGGTTATTTCCCTTTGACCATTAATATGTCCCTTTATAAGTCCTTGTAGAATCTTAATCCACCAATAACTCCCTAACCGTGTGTTTGACTGGTCCCAATTTTTGTAAGGACCGTCTCAGGAATGTATAGAACCTGTTCACCAAGTTTGGCGACGATCGGTCCGTTCATTCTTGAGATCTATATGCGAACACAAACAAACAAACAAACACATCGACCGAATCCTATACACACCCCTATACCGGGGGTGTAAAAACAAATAAAACGGATTAAAGATATATTATCTGACTAATGTACACACCCATGCTTCGTGAAAACACCCATGCTTCGTAAATACAGGTCTCACTAGCTGTTAAGGGATTCTAAATTGCTTACTGCACATTTCTCCGACGTCAAATGTGAGGTTGAGACGCGCATCCCCATCACAAAACCC
>NC_090246.1:5636971-5649471 GCF_037325665.1 Littorina saxatilis | reverse complement strand
GCGAGGTTTTTAAACCAGTCATTCTGCTGCGGGCTTTGGTTTACGAGCTGTCATAAATCAACATTATCAAAAATAAAATAAAAGAATGGCGTGTCTTTCTTTTACGTCACGCTCTATGTCTCATTTCTACGTTATAATTTGAAATTCTAAACATATTAGGAGTGACATCGCTCTTTCGCTGTAGCCGGATATACTTTCGTATCATCAATTATGTCGGCTGTTGCATGTGAACACATGAATTGTCCCCACCTACTTTCGCCCATTGCAAAAGCAAGTTATAGTTCCTTTGCCAACAGCGCATTATAGAGGACATTCTTTCGCGAGAACATTGCACAGCTTGCGACTCGTTTATGCAGTTTTCTGGCCTTGTTAAGATGTTTATGTCGTGACGCTCTTGGTTTAGTCGGCTTGTGGAAGTTTTATTGCTGTTGAGTTCTTCCTGAAGAAAGTGTGCAAAAAAAGGTGAACCATTTGTTTTTTAACTGTGCTTTTAGTGTTGTTGAATCCGTGTCGCTGCACTGTGCATGGCAAAAGAATCATTTTATTCAAGTGAAACCAAACGCCCAGGCGTAAAGCCACACTTGTAAGAGGGTCGAGTCACCGTGTCAAATGTGCCAGGTTTTAACTTGGGCTCATCCCTTCGCTTAGTCACACACCAAACATAAACAGCATGTGTACTCTCGAGATATTTTCATGAATAACTTTTGTAAAAGCTACCGGTTAAAAAATCAAAACTCTCCAAGCAGTCAGCGTGTTCATTTGTGTTATATGTGCAAGTAGAGGGATGATCAAATCTCATGTAAAAGCCAGCATGCCTGACCTGAGACGATGAGCTAAACGCTTTTCAGAAGGAGGAGTGTGATTTGAATGCAAATTCCTATAGACTTTCAACCATACCGTTTTATATTTGTTTGTGGTGTCTTTACAGACTTCTGTGTCACGAATGTCTACGAGTCTACAACATGGAAGTACTCTAATCAGATAAGAGCGCTTCATACCAGTGTCTGAATATAGCATGTTAGGACTGAAATAAGTGCAACAGTCGTGACAGGTCCGTGTTTTGTGTGTGTGTGTGTGTGTGTGTGTGTGTGTGTGTGTGTTTTTAGGTTTACCATGCACATCAGTGTGGGGCTTTTAGTCAATGAACATGCTTCCCTCAGTAAAAAGAATAATGTCCATTCATACTTGATCATTCACAGTTGGTGGGTTTTTCATATAAACACATGTTTGATGTACAAGGTGTACACAGGTCCGTATTGATGTACAAGGTGTACACAGGTCCGTATTGATGTACAAGGTGTACACAGGTCCGTATTGATAAGCAAAGTCAGTGCTGTTAACAGAACAGTTTCTTTCAAGACAAAATCCTCAAGATTTAAACAGTGTTTGTTCTTATAGAGCTCTACCTATTTACACTAGTTTTAACAATCATCAAGAAAACTCGATCGACAAATAAAAAAAAAGTGTTTAAAATGTACCAGGTGGGTTTTTTTAACAGTATAACTCTTGACATATTACTGTGTTTGAAAAAGAACGCTTCACTAAACGTCCTCCGACAAAAGCGAATCCTCCTCAAAAGTCGACACCACTTCACCACAGGAGGCTGTATTTGAAAAAGGGACACAAACTTCAAAGCTAAGTGACGTAACTTCTCCTTCCCCCCTCCCTAAAGTTTAGGGAATGGCAAAGAGAGAGGGAAGGGGCAAGGCTCGGAGCGGGTCAGTCGGTCGATGTGTGTGTTGAACGAGCAATTGTGCTGGGTTTGTCTGCAAATGGTGGCTCGTGCTGCCCTGTTGGCTGGATAATAGTGTGGATCAGACGGCGAGAGACACAGAATCAAACAGCAAGAAAGGTATGTTTATAGGAACATCTAGTTATGACAAAACAAAACGTTACGGTAACGGCGATATGTGGTTAGGGAATTACCAGCAACACCTCGAGTTTTAAGGATTGAAAATATGATACCGTCCACATTGAAGTGTTCCACTGTTGAACACCTTTCATAGCTCTAACTGAACGAGTAGCACACGTGGTAAACACTAGTGTTCATTATAACTATGTGCTATGTCACACCGTGTTCATTATAACTATGTGCTATGTCACACCGTGTTCATTATAACTATGTGCTATGTCACACCGTGTTCATTATAACTATGTGCTATGTCACACCGTGTTCATTATAACTATGTGCTATGTCACACCGTGTTCATTATAACTATGTGCTATGTCACACCGTGTTCATTATAACTATGTGCTATGTCACACCGTGTTCATTATAACTATGTGCTATGTCACACCGTGTTCATTATAACTATGTGCTATGTCACACCGTGTTCATTATAACTATGTGCTATGTCACACCGTGTTCATTATAACTATGTGCTATGTCACACCGTGTTCAGTATAACTATATATGTGCTATGTCACACCGTGTTCATTATAACTATGTGCTATGTCACACCGTGTTCATTATAACTATGTGCTATGTCACACCGTGTTCATTATAACTATGTGCTATGTCACACCGTGTTCATTATAACTATGTGCTATGTCACACCGTGTTCATTATAACTATGTGCTATGTCACACCGTGTTCATTATAACTATGTGCTATGTCACACCGTGTTCAGTATAACTATGTGCTATGTCACACCGTGTTCATTATAACTATGTGCTATGTCACACCGTGTTCATTATAACTATGTGCTATGTCACACCGTGTTCATTATAAGTATGTGCTATGTCACACCGTGTTCATTATAACTATGTGCTATGTCACACCGTGTTCATTATAACTATGTGCTATGTCACACCGTGTTCATTATAACTATGTGCTATGTCACACCGTGTTCATTATAACTATGTGCTATGTCACACCGTGTTCATTATAACTATGTGCTATGTCACACCGTGTTCATTATAACTATGTGCTATGTCACACCGTGTTCATTATAACTATGTGCTATGTCACACCGTGTTCATTATAACTATGTGCTATGTCACACCGTGTTTATTATAACTATGTGCTATGTCACACTGTGTTCACCGCCCTGATATGGCCCTTCGTGGTCGGCTGGGCGTTAAGCAAACAAACAAACAAACAAACACTGTGTTCATTATAACTATGTGCTATGTCACACCGTGTTCATTATAACTATGTGCTATGTCACACCGTGTTCAAAACAGGAACACTTCCATTTAGAGTGAAATGAGACATTGCCTACAAGTGGAGAAAATGCCTGCTTCATTATTTACCTTTTCTGCTTCTAATGTTATCAATGTTGGAAGTAGAGGAGAGACAGTCAGTGACTAGACGTAACTTGAGGCACCTAACCTGGGCGGATCTTAAGCGAGGGAAGAAAAACTATTGAGACAGACTCTACCAGAGCAGGTAAGGAAAGGCTGGTCATCTAGTTTTTGTTTATTTATTTTAAGTGAAATGATGCGGGGTTTTGTTTTTCTTTCAATCTGGGAATAGTGGTCAGAAGGCGAGAGACTTGGGTCGTGCTTCATTTGGGTACACGTTGAGGACTTAAATTAACTGCATTGACGTAACTGACTTTTTTTTTTGGAATAGTTTTGTTGTTGTTGCGTGTGGTGTTGTGTTGGGTTTTTTTTTTTTTTTTTTGATGGTCTGTTTACTTTTTTGTTTGTTTGGTTGTTTGTAGAAGAACAACCCATAAGACTGTGCCTAAACACGTGTAAGTAAGAAACATTTGTTGGTGATGGTCAACTAAATTATGACTTACATGTCACCGTGTTTGATACTGTGTCTAGGTATACACAGTAAGCCTAGCATGTCACCGTGTTTGATACTGTGTCTAGGTATACACAGTAAGCCTAGCATGTCACCGTGTTTGATACTGTGTCTAGGTTTACACAGTAAGCCTAGCATGTCACCGTGTTTGATACTGTGTCTAGGTATACACAGTAAGCCTAGCATGTCACCGTGTTTGATACTGTGTCTAGGTATACACAGTAAGCATAGCATGTCACCGTGTTTAATACTGAGTCTAGGTATACACAGTAAGCCTAGCATGTCACCGTGTTTAATACTGAGTCTAGGTATACACAGTAAGCCTAGCATGTCACCGTGTTTGATACTGTGTCTAGGTATACACAGTAAGCCTAGCATGTCACCGTGTTTGATACTGTGTCTAGGTATGCACAGTAAGCCTAGCATGTCACCGTGTTTGATACTGTGTCTAGGTATACACAGTAAGCCTAGCATCAGAAGAAAGTTGTTTTATTTTTAACAAAAATATTTTTATCTTGTTTTAATTTTCTGCTTTTTGTTAAATTTCAATGTACACACACACAAATTGTGTGTGTCAAAACTATAAGAGGAAAGACTGTGTGGCTGTATGAAGCCGTTGATTATTCTCTTCTCACATGAGCATAATGACATGTGACAAGTGTTTACAAGCGCAGTAAGGTGGTATAAATCTCTGAAAAATGTACGATGCACTGACTTCAACACCTGTGCTTTGGTTTATGCGACTAGAGACCGAGAGACCGTGCTTATTTTGGGCAAGTCCCGCTGCTAATTTATTGACTAGATATACATGCAAACGTGAAAAAAAAATAAGACAGAGTTAATGAATGTCGGTGAGAAAAGTGTTGATTTCATTGTTGACAACAAGTTAATGATGATGATTCTTCTACTTGGTAGCTCACTGTTACAGAACCAAACAAGTCGCGTTAGGCGAAATAACAACATTTAGTCAAGCTGTCGAACGCACTGCATTTTTTTTCCACCAAGACCGCATACTCGTAGTTTCGTCAGTTCACTGCTCGCGGCAAAGGCAGTGAAATCGACAAGCCATGCAGAATAGTGCGGTAATGGTCGCGCTGAGTAGGATAACACGCTTTTCTGTATATCTATTCTTTTTAGCTTACTGAGTTTGTTTTTAATCCAAACATATCATATCTATATATATGTTTTTGGAATCAGGGACCGACAAGGAATAAGATGAAATTGTTTTTAGATCGATTTCGGACAATTAATTTTAATCATAATTTTCATATTTTTAATTTTCAGAGCTTGTTTGTAATCCAAATATAACATATGTATATGTTTTTGAAATCAGAAAATGACGAAGAATAAGATGAAATTGTTTTTGAATCGTTTAAAAAACAAAAATCTAATGACAAGTGTCCGATTTTTATTGACCAAATTCATTAATTATTTTTTAAGCCACCATGCTGAAATGCAACACCAAAGCCCGTTCTTTGTCGATGATTGCTTTGCCAAAATTTCAATCAATTTTATTGAAAAATGAGGGTGTGACAGTGCCGCCTCAACTTTTACAAAAAGCCGGATATGACGTCATCAAAGGTATTTATCGAGAAGAAAAAAACCATTCGGGGATATCATTCCCAGAAACTCTCATGTCAAATTTCATAAAGATCGGCCTAGTAGTTTAGTCTGAATCGCTCTACACACACACACACACACACACACACAGACACAGACACACACAGACACAGACACACACACACACACACACACCCACACACACACACACACACACATACACCACGACCCTCGTCTCGATTCCCCCTCTATGTTAAAACATTTAGTCAAAACTTGACTAAATCTAAAAAGGTGGTTTTGCTTATTTTTCGTTCGAGATACGAACCTGGCTAAACTTTTTTTCATTTGAAGATGTTCGGAAGTAAATCTTTTTTTTAATGAGCTGTGGAAGAGTTGCGTCCCTTGAAGCAATGAAGCAAAACAATGCAACTGCATAGATGTTACAGAGGAAAATGAGCTCCATTGTTCGTTTCTTGCAGTGTCAGCTTAATATAGCGACCTTTTCTTTCGAAAACTCTCACTTCAAAGCTCATCATTTACTGACACCGTGATCGCTTCTCTGCAGAATCAGTGACTGCGTGTGTTTTGCCAGCCGACTTTGTATTGACCATTATATTTAACACTATTATATCCGCTATTTTGCACAAGTCTAAATTAAATATCCTCGGCAAACTCCATTACGGCGCAAAACAAGACGGTGCGGACAGGAAATGCAGCTAAACGTTTTCAGTGTGTTATTTCAGCATGGGTTGTGCCAAGAAGGATTACTCCAATCCACAAACAAATAACCTCCCTTTGGCACAGCGACTGCTCAAAGCTTAACTTGTTCTTGTTGGTTGTTTCCCCTTCTTGTTACCACTGTCCCTGTCTTTCTTTTTGTGATCTCCGCTTTTGGTCCCGATAATTTTTAGTGGGAAGGGGGGGGGGGGTAATCGTTAACGAGAGCAACTATAGGGCGAAGGTGGAGGAATGAAGTAATTGAGAGAGACAGAGAGAGAGAGAGACAGACACAGAGAGACAGAGAGACAGAGAGAGAGACAGAGAGACAGACATACTGGCGCACAGATATAGAGAGAGATAGAGAAAGAGATACAGAGACGGACAAAAAGAGAGAGACAGACACACAGATAGAGAGAGAGACAGACACAGATAGAGAGAGAGACAGACACAGATAGAGAGAGAGACACACATTGACAGAGAGAGACGCGGAGGGTGAGATAGAGAGAGGGTAAGAGGCAGACAGAAAGATAAACAGTCACACAGACAGACAGACAGACAGACACAGAGAGAGAGAGAGAGAGAGAGAGAGAGAGAGAGAGCGAGAGAGAGAGAGAGAGAGAGAGAGAGAGAGAGGGGGGGAGAATCAGAGAGAGAGAGAGGGAGAGAGAGCGATGACGGTGGGAGGGGGTGACAATGAGGGAGAAATAGAGAGTGGGAAGTGTGTGTGTGTGTGTGTGTGTGTGTGTGTGTGAGTGTGTGTGTGTGTGTGTGAGTGTGGGAAGTGTGTGTGAGTGTGTGTGTGTGTGTGTGTGTGTGTGTGTGTGTGTGAGTGTGGGAAGTGTGTGTGAGTGTGAGTGTGTGTGTGTGTGTGTGTGTGTGTGAGTGTGTGTGTGTGAGTGTGTGTGTGTGAGTGTGTGTGTGTGAGTGTGTGTGAGTGTGTGTGTGTGGGTGTGTGTGTGTGTGAGTGTGTGAGTGTGAGTGAGTGTGAGTGTGTGTGTGTGTGTGTGTGTGTGTGTGTGTAGGTCTGTGTGGGTCTGTGTGTGCTTGTGTGCCTGTCTGTATGTCTGTCTGTATGCCTGTCTGTCTTTTTGTATGTATGCATGTCTTTGTGGGCTCACATCACAACCGCAGTAGAGAACCCTTGCCTAGTTCATCCAGTTGAGTGAAACCTTAAGCAAGCGTCTGCAACCCTGAGTTATTTAATTAATCTCTTTGGTCCTAGGATTCTCCATTCTTTCTTCTTCAAGGGAGAGTCCCCATGGCTACGGTGGGGGGAGGAGTTGGGGGGGAGGGGGGAGAGGTTTTGTCAGTGTCCACTTCGATCTTTAAAAAAAAAATGAAATGGAGAAGAAGTGGTTGAAGAAAAAAGACCAAGAATGTAGTATACCATAAATCGCATTGATAATTGCCCTTGTATGGGTCAAACATTCCTTGCATTACACAAATCACAGTACTCTTCTTTAAAACTCATGTTTCAATTTGCTTCAAAGTGTTCTACTCGGCTAATCGTATGTGTGGGTGGGATACCAGTATCCCACTGCCGGAAAGCTTTACTGTTTCATGTTGCTGACACATCATTTGGGGCGTATCTTCTTTTCTTAGCTTGGTTGTAAAACTGGTTAACACCAATAATTATTGATGGACCGCATAAACAAGACAGACGGACAGGGAGTAGCAGGGAGTGAGAGAGAGAGACAGAGAGACAGAGAGACAGAGATAGACAGAGATAGACAGAGATAGACAGAGATAGAGACATAGAGAGAGAGACAGAGATAGACAGAGATAGAGACAGAGAGAGAGAGAGAGATAGACAGAGATAGCGACAGAGAGAGAGAGAGAGAGATAGAAAGAGATAGAGACAGAGAGAGAGCCAGACAGAGATAGAGCCAGAGAGAGAGAGCCAGACAGAGATAGACAGAGATAGAGACAGAGAGAGAGAGAGCTAGACAGCGATAGACAGAGATAGAGACAGAGAGAGAGAGAGAGCCAGACAGAGATAGACAGAGATTGAGACAGAGAGAGAGAGAGCCAGACAGAGATAGACAGAGATATAGACAGAGAGAGATAGAAAGAGATAGAGACAGAGAGAGAGAGCCAGACAGAGATAGACAGAGATAGAGACAGAGAGAGAGAGAGCCAGACAGAGATAGACAGAGATATAAACAGAGAGACAGAGATAGAGACAGAGAGAGAGAGAGCCAGACAGAGATAGACAGAGATATAAACAGAGAGACAAAGAGCGAAAGACGGAGAAAGAAAGAAAGGGAGATGAGCAACTACGCGAAGTCTTGGTGGACTTCTGCGAAACCAATCATGCTCTGAACAAACAAACAAACTCCAAAACTGTCGTGCTCAGATATTTATTTATGTAAATTACATGAACAACTGTTATTGAGGGGAATGAAGCATGATCTTCATACGCCGACGTGCATAGTCCACACGGTCAGACTCTCGCAGACCGAGTACATTTGTAAACTGGGCCGTAGATTGTTAAACTAATCTACCTACCAACCAACATACAGCAAAAAAATAAAATAAAAAAATAAACGAACCAACGAACACACAAACAAACAAACAAACACCTCGAAGCTATAACGGAGACAAACTCTGAAGTGAAATATCGTCGATGCGTCTTCAAACGAAGAAATGATGCACACAGCTTGACCTGAACAGTCGAGACTCTGCGTCAATGGGGCGGAGACTAGACTTCATTTTCAAACTGGGCACTGCAACTTTGAAACAACGGTTGCCTTTTAAAGGCGGCATTCTGTCCCCGAGTCTCGGACAAGCCAGACCTGTGTCCAGCACAAAGGCGAGGTGTGACAGCACTTGTTAAGCCAACACAACTTGCTCATTTTTTGCCCGTCTCACGGCCCCGCCTTGTTGAAGCCACGTTTGTTTGCTCCCTTGCAACGGAATGAGCGCCATCTTTTGAAGCCGAACAGTTGCCCCCCTTCCATAGCCTAACAGTTGCCTCCCTTCCATAGCCCAACAGGGTGTTCTCCCTTTCCTTGCTGAGCTTAGTGTTCTCCTTTTGGAAAGTCTTGTGAAGGCGTTGCATTGTCAGACTCTTGCGGATTTTGACATATTGTCGCCGGGGTCAGCAAGGCGAGATTTCATAGTTGAGTCTGAATTTTATTTTTACTGTGCTGGATTTTTGGGAAGCATTCGGCTCGGGAGCGTTAGAGAGCATAGGAATATTAAGGCGTCATGATTTATTCATGGAAGAGCTTTTCTTCATTTATCTCTTGTTTTAAACTCCAGATAACTTCTATTACATAATCAATCACCGTTTTTCAAAATGTTGCTGACGTCACGTACCTTTCGCAGCTACATTCAAACACCAAGAAACAGAATTTCGTTTCACACCGCAAAAGAGGACCAGAGAATTCTTCGAACGTAAATACGATAGTCACAGCTTTCTCCTATCTTTGCAGTTTGTGAACACGAAAGAAAAAAAAAGAGAATCTGCCGGTTTGTGTGACATTAGATCGCTGCTTCGGTTTGCTAAACGGTATCTTGGAGGAAAAAGGGGTTATGAAACAAGTTTTGACCAGTGTTATCTTTTCCATAGCGCAAACACTGAGATCAGAAAATGCTTTCTAAAAAAGAAAAGAACAGAAAATGTGCACAAGTAGCCTACATCGCTATACGTCAAACAAGCTGTATTATTCATTCTTCCCCAAATGAAGACAGCTTTATCAATCATCTTGAGGTGAGCTGACTTAATAATCCCTGTGTACATATTTTCACACACGGAGCATTATATTTCAAAATATTTCCCGTGACAGCAGTTGTGCACACCAAGCCAGGCTGGCCAGGTTTGTACAGGGGGTGAGAATTTCTCCACTTGGAAACGTCCCAACAATCAACAGCCTGCCTGCAACCTGTGCAGAGGGAACTTTGTATAGGCTAGATTGACACCAGTGGCTTTTAACAAACACATTCATAACGAAATGCCCTCTGTGCATATATGAGACATCTAGTCACACTGTTGATTGTGTCCATGTAGAAAGGATGGTCTAATCCCGTGTAAAAGCCTGGACACAACTCGACAGAAGCGTTGTGTTGATTCTTGGTATGTGTGCATGTGGAGGAATAGTCTTATCCCGTGTAAAAGCCTGGATATATATAGGTTACACACTCCGAGTTCTGATTATCTTGCATATTTTCCCTCGGGTCGATTTTCAGGTATTACCTCGCAAAAGGCTCGGCCTTGGAAAATATGCAAGATATTCAGGACGAGGTGTGTAAGCTTTTTTATCCCATTACTCCGACGTTTTCATTAAAAACACTTACTTTTTCCACTAAAACCTGCCCGTGCCTGTTTTCAGCTTGCCAAAAGCCTCCGCAGTCGAATATCATGTCAATGAATTCATGCGCAAAGCTAGTACCCATTTGTCAGCATAATGGACGGCGTCATTCGACTTGTATGTGGACATTCAGTCATTCATATTGCTTATAAAAAGGTCTGCTATCTGCTTTTACATTTTGAAAGTCATTTTAAAATATCCCTGTGTATATTTGACATCGGCTTTCGTTATACTCAATTCGGCATACCGGGTTTATATTTTTACCAGAATTGCGCACGATAATGGCAGCACAACAAATTCAGTTTGGGCCGTGCTGGTTTGATCGTTGACCCAAGTCAGTTCGCATGCAGTGTTACTGTTTGTCAGTCGGGGATAGAAATGTTGGCTGTCATCGCGCTGTTCTGTTTCGGTTTTCACACGTGGATCACTTACATATTCAGTCGTCGGGTTTAGGTGAGCCAAAGCTTCAATACTTCGCCTGTTGTAGACGTTAAGCAATAAAGCTTGGAAGTTGTATGTCGGCACTGAGAGTCGGTCGCGGTACATCGCTTTCTACTTTGTCCCGGTCTTGAGTTTGAACACCTAAGGTTGGATACATCTTACACCTCACATCCTCTTCTCTTCCCCATATATCTTAACTGTATCTCCAACTTCTTTTCGTCTTCTTCTTTTCATTTTGATGCCACTCCCTCATTTGTCGCTGAACCCCGCAGTTTACTCGACTCGGATTCACACAAGCCCGTCTAGCAGACGACAGTTCGAACAGTCTTGAACAGCACGGTTGCAAGCAGATTCAGCTATCAATCGAAGCAATACACTTAAAGCCAAAGCAAATAACCAGATGAGAAAACATAACGTTTGATTTGACTTCATGGTGACTCTTCTGATAATTTTTTTGGCGTTGGAATGGATCTCAACGGGTTCCCAGCTACGACAACTTTTCCAGAGTTATGCACCGCAGGCATGCCTTCGATAGTTAATGTCAATTTCAGATTGAGTTTTCGAACTACCAGGTGACTGGGTTGTGTTTTGATTGCTCTCTCTCTCTCTCTCTCTGTCTCTCTCTGTCTCTCTCTGTCTCTCTGTCTCTCTCTCTCTCTCTCTCTCTCTCTCTCTCTCTCTCTCTCTCTCTCTCTCTCTCTCTCTCTCTCTCTCTCTCTCTCTCTCTCTCTCTCTCCCTCTCACAGTTCTGTATAGATGGCTGTCTGTGTAAAAATTAGGGAGTATCGACCCTTGATCCCACTCGCAATACTCGTTGAACATGCCTTTGACCATGCAGTCGCTTCAGCCAGCGAAATATCTCGACTCCGCTCTTTAAATCCATGCAGAATGTGCGTATCGCATAAAGTATTCTTTATTTTCTCAATATTGACACATGTAGGCCTGTACCTATACGTGATATTGACTTTGACACCACAAAATATTTCAGACGTATGTTGAAACAAGAGGCGAAGCCTTCAAGGCTCACGTAAGAAATAGACAAACAGTAACACAAACTCAATCACTCCGTCACACATACACACCCACACACACAGTAAGCTTAGGTGACGACTGTGCAAGAAAGAGAGACACTAGATCTAGATCTGTCTCAGGGGCGGACCTAGGGGGGGTTCCTGGGTGCCCGGAACACCCCCCCCCCACCCCCCATCCGTTTGTTTTTTTACCTTGTTATCTTCCACGAGAGGCCTCCGATTGACCTAAAAAAATAAAATTCCTTCAGCATCTGGGGGGCTTTGCCCCCCAGACCCCCCACCAGGGCTTTGCCCATGGACCCCACCGGGGCCTGAGCGGCCCCTGGACCCCTGCTCCAATTTGGAACCCCCCCTTATCCACAACTAGGTCCGCCCCTGTGTCTGTGTCTGCATGTAGCCTACTTACAGGGACACGACTGCCAAATAGTCTCGGCCCGCTCAAAATAACAATGACCGAGACCACACACACCACGCGAGAGAGAAAGACTACAGGGAGGCATGCAGTCATGATGCATTAATTGACGTCAAACACTTTTGACCGTGACGTAATCTTATGCGAGCTTTATCCATAGTCTTGGATAACCACTCACACATAGACTCGGAAATGTTAAAGTTTCTACCACAGACATACACACACACGCACACACGCACGCACAAACGCACGCACAGACAGACAAA
>NC_090246.1:5594471-5631971 GCF_037325665.1 Littorina saxatilis | reverse complement strand
AGTTGTACAAACACTGTGTGTCTATCAACAGATATCTGGATCTGGCCAACTTGATGACGTATGACTATCACGGCAGTTGGAACGCCGTCACGGGCTTCGACAGTCCACTTTTCTCCAGACAGTCAGACCCCAACTTCGATGCCAAACTCAGCACGGTAAATTTAGTAAATTATTACAGTAATTAAAAGTGAGAAAGCATAGATAGAGGGCGTTAGCTAGCAGCTTTATCAAGCTCAAAGGAGAATATAAGGAACCGATCTAACTTGCAATGGCATTAAATAATAGCTATGCAGAACCAAGCACCATTTTTGTAAAGGACAGAACTGAACAAATAAAGTGACAGGCTCCGGCAATATTCGTGTACCTACGATAATGTACATCCCTAGCTTTTTATCTTTTGATGGTATTTTCCAAACCATTATTTGACTTTGTCTGAGTCACAGGAAAAGGGATGTTAAACAGCCCACCGTGTTGGTATATTAACAATAACAATAACAATAACAGCACTTTATTGTCCATTAAAATATTACATAAAAATGGAAATTTTTCTTCGGCACACCCTGCCTGCCTGTAAACGATTATAACAACAATTGTATAGGACGACACACATAAAACATAAAACATAAAAGGGATACAATCAAATATGATATTGCACTATGTGAATTTACCCTCTCATATCACAGGAGTTGGGTTTCACAGCAGAGTAATCACATTACAAATATTTCACACACACCTTCACATGTACACATTGTTTGTTTTTGTCTTATGTTAGCAAGTGTCAGTTGAAATCAGCTTTGTAAGCACAGACATTAACGATCACTCAAGTGAAATGAACATCATCAAGTGTGTATCACCGAATGGTAGTGATAGAGAATACTGCATGACTTGCTTTGTGTGCCACTTTGACACGACTTTTTTCAATATTGAAATGCGAGATACTTCCCGGAGTCGAAGTGTCCAAATTGAAGACCAGTCGATATCTGAAAAGGCCTCGTAAAATATCTGACGTCTAAAGCAAAAAAGACGCCACACAAGATGTATAGCGTCACGTGTTCTCAAAAGTCTTCAAGAGGGAGCAATTAACATAATAGTTTTTGTGTCTACAATGAAGTTTGTCTCGGTGACTTTGTCATCATGGGTAGTGAAAAATTAGGTCCCTGCCAGAATGTAGTCTGACCCGACCTTATTTACATCATCTGTACACGTGTGGAGAGGCGTTTTATTTATTACACCGGTCACGAATCGGTCACGAATCGGTCACGAATGTAGTATAAAACAGAATACTGCTGTGTCACATCAGATTTACACTCGTTGCCTTTTCAAAATTCGAAAAGCTTGCTTTCGCTTGCATTTTAATATTTCAAACATGTGAAATAGACGTAAACAATTTTAAGAGTTTATTGAATGAACAAGGTTTGAATGATGTATGGCGTTTGTTTCATGCAGAAGATAAAGAGTTTACGTGGTCTCGCAAGACACCTTTTATTGCGAGGAGACTCGATTATATTTTAGCATGTGATGCCGTATTGAACCGTTCTAATAATTGTAATATACAATCAGTTGCACAAACCGACCACAGAATGGTAATTATGTATTATAATTTAACACATATTGTTGTTCTTGTATTTGGTGTTTAAATTCGTTTATAACCACGAAGGTTATATCGCGACGGTTTAACACATATAGTGCAAGGGCGGATCTGGGGGGGTTACACGGGTTACGTAACCCCCCCCCCCACCCCCCAAAAAAAGAGGTAATTTATTGGCTCAGGATGCACCAGATAGCTCTATTTTGCTTCTTTGGATAACAAAAATTTCCAGGGGGGCATGCCCCCGGACCCCCCTAGAGGCTTAGGCGCCTTCGGCGCCGTCAACTTGTATCTTCGCAGTCATTTTGTAACCCCCCCCTCCAAAGTGAATTGATCCGCCCTTGTAGTAAGAGGTCCTTCGTATTGGAAATTTAATGACAGCCTTTTGCGTGATTCTGAGTTTGTTGACAAAATGAATGTGTTTTTGGAACAATATATGAATGATCATTCCGAGGACAACCCCCACGACAAATGGGATTTCTGTAAAATTCAGATAAAGGAATTCTGCATACGATTTAGTAAAAATAAACATAAGCAAAACATTGATAATAAATCTATGTTGCAAAAGCAACTTAACGAAACAGATAAGAAATTGTCAATTGATACAAAAAATCAGGATTTGTTAACACAAAGAGAAAATTTAAAGCACAAACTTGAAATATTCAATATTCAAGAAGCAAAGAGTGCACAAATAAGATCTCGAGAAAGATTTATTGAACAGGGTGAGAAAAACACTCGCAACTTCTTGAATCTTGAAAAGGTAAGAGCAAACGTTAAGATAATGGACAAATTAATGAATGATTCCGGGAATATGATTACATCACAAGAAGAAATAATGAAAGAGCAAACAAAATTTTGCCACGATGTATTTGGAAAAAATATTGATTTTGACGAAAATAAAGCTGAACGTGAAGTTGATGGATTAAATATTCCACAGTTAACACAAGAACAGAAAGTTGACATGGACCGTGAATTTACTATTGACGAAATTGGCAGAGCATTACAGTTATTAAGGAACGGATCATCGCCAGGTTTGGACGGGCTTACAGCTAGCTTCGTACAGTTATCAAGGAACGGATCATCGCCAGGTTTGGACGGGCTTACAGCTAGCTTCGTACAGTTATCAAGGAACGGATCATCGCCAGGTTTGGACGGGCTTACAGCGAGCTTCGTACAGTTATCAAGGAACGGATCATCGCCAGGTTTGGACGGGCTTACAGCTAGCTTCGTACAGTTATCAAGGAACGGATCATCGCCAGGTTTGGACGGGCTTACAGCTAGCTTCGTACAGTTATCAAGGAACGGATCATCGCCAGGTTTGGACGGGCTTACAGCTAGCTTCGTACAGTTATCAAGGAACGGATCATCGCCAGGTTTGGACGGGCTTACAGCTAGCTTCGTACAGTTATTAAGGAACGGATCATCGCCAGGTTTGGACGGGCTTACAGCTAGCTTCGTACAGTTATTAAGGAACGGATCATCGCCAGGTTTGGACGGGCTTACAGCTAGCTTCGTACAGTTATCAAGGAACGGATCATCGCCAGGTTTGGACGGGCTTACAGCTAGCTTCGTACAGTTATCAAGGAACGGATCATCGCCAGGTTTGGACAGGCTTACAGCTAGCTTCGTACAGTTATCAAGGAACGGATCATCGCCAGGTTTGGACGGGCTTACAGCTAGCTTCGTGAAGGTTGTTTGGCCGAGCCTAAAGACGATGGTTTTCAATTCTCTACAAACATCCTTTCAAGTCGGTGAGATGTCGACTACACAAAAAAGAGCAGTTATTTCCTTACTCTACAAAGGAACAGATTTACCACGTGACAGCCTAATTAATTGGAGACCAATTTCGCTAACAAATACTGACTATAAAATATTTGCAAAGTGTTTAGCAATTCGCCTCGCATATCTGTCATTACTGATATTATTTCAGAAGATCAAGTCGGTTTTATTAAAGGGAGAAAATCAAGCGATGTTATTCGATTGATTGATGACGTAACAGATTTTATGAATCAGAAAAATGAACCAGGCATTTTACTTGCCCTTGACTTTTCACGTGCTTTTGACTCAATTTCCAAAGATTATATGTATTGGGCATTTAGAACATTTGGTTTCGGTGATAACTTTTTGAATTCCGTAAAAATGTTAACGAATAATACCACAAGTTGCATCAATTACATGGAATGGATCTCTGAGGAATTCGACGTATTAACCGGAATTCGTCAGGGATGTAATTTTTCACCGATGGCCTTTGTCCTTGGCCTTGAGCTTTTAGCCATTAAGATACGCAGTGACCCGAATATAAAACGATTAAAATTCCCCTCATTTCATTCAAAAACCAATTTGGAATATATTTTAAAATTGGCAATGTATGCAGACGACGTAACAATGTTCCTTAAAGATAAACACGATCTCCAACAAGTACTGTTAATAGTAAAACAGTTTTCATGTATTTCAAATTTACATCTGAATGAAAATAAAACAGAGGCAATGTGGCTAGGATCCATGAAGAACAGTCTTGAGCAATACTGTAATATAAGATGGAAAAAACAGTTAACAATTTTAGGTATAATATTTGGAAATGATATCGGTGCTTCTGACATTGAAGAGAATTGGTAGGTACGGTTTGATAGAATTGAAAGAATTGTTGGAATGTGGTCAAAACGGAATTTAAGCATTCGTGGTAAATTGTGTATAATTAAAACTTTTTTGATATCCCAGTTTGTATATGTTTTGCAGGCACTCTCTGCACCGACAAAAGTGCTTGATAGATCAAATACTATCCTTTTTAAATTTTTGTGGAAACGGAAGTACTCAAATAGTAAAGCTTTTGAACAGGTGAAACGAACAGTTGTAAGTAATAAAATAGAAATAGGCGGTATTAACATGATAAATATACATGATATGGAGACATCCTTTTTGTTATGTTGGGCAGCCAGGCTACAACAAACAGATTTTGCAAATTGGCAATTGATTCCAAGACATTATTATGAGGTTCTTGGAAGACAGCTGTGTTGCTTTAAATCAACTGCCAAATCGAAACAGTTTATTGGTCTGACCAGAGTTAAATCAAAATGTTGGCAACCAGTTTTAAAAATATGGATTGAGAACAGATATTTATTTCTTGTTCAAAAAGAAAGTATTTTTGATCAATGTTTGTGGAATAATGCAGATATTATTTTTAGAAAGAATGTGTTGTGTTTTGATAAATGGATTGAAGCCTGTGTGAATTGTGTACGTGATGTATGGATAGACGAAAATATTGTGTCATTTGAACATATTTGTGCCATTGTCGGATATAGTGCCACAAGGCTGTTTGAGTACAACGCTTTGCACACGGCCCTCTGCGCGCGAGCACTGCGAGACAACACAGTTAAAGAAGACGCGGGTGACGAGCCTCCTGCGACCTGTTTTCAGGACATGCTAAATAACCCTTCCCCGAAGAAATTTCGTGCGATATTAACGCAATCCAAAGCCAGTGAACTCTGCTCTGTAAAATTTTGGTCCCACAAATATAACATTTGCATTGACGAAAAGTATTGGGTCCTGGCAAGTGCATGTACAAGCGAAGAAAGATTAAAGTTACTCCAATGGAAAATTTTACATAATATTTATCCCACAAATATTTTATTGCATAAAATGAAGTTAAAAGAAAATAATTTATGTAGTCTTTGTAATGAAATGGATTATATTGAACACTTCTTTTGGAAATGTAGCAAAATGAAATTGATTTGGTAAAATGTTAGAAGATGTATATTTGTTAATACGGGAGAAAATATTATATTAACAGAAAAAGATGTATTGTTTGGTTATTCTCCAGAAGTGCAAACCCCCATAAACAAAATTATTAATCATATTTTGCTCATTTCAAAAATGTGTATCAGTAAGTATAGATATGGTAGGCCTATTAATATAAATGTGATGTTAGGATATGAATTAGCGTTGAGATATTTCAGTATTGTGTAAATGTTGAAGCATTAATGATGATACGTTGTAGACGGATGCTTGAATTTTTGTTATTAAAAGCCCCACAATGATGTGCTTGGCAAATGTTAAAAAAAAAATGTAAAAAAAGATTAAAATTAATAATAAAAATATTCAAAACACAGAAGAAACAAAAATTAAATAAAATAAAATATTTCAACCAAAAACACGTGTAAATCTGATATGATACAGTAAGCCATGTAGGTTTCTCTATTTGTCATCATTTTCACGAGTTTTCATTCATAACCAGCTGGGGAATAAAACAAACTCATGTTCAGCATGTAATCTGCATGAGAGGGGGGAGGAACGAAATACGTTCTGTTCAGTGTTCTGGGTCTCGGATGCTGCCCTCCGATTTCGCTCCGGCTCTGCCTTCTGACGTCGCTCCGGCCCTGCCTTCTGACGTCGCCCCGGCGCTGCCTTCTGACGTCGCTCCGGCGCTGCCCTCTGACGTCGCCCCGGCGCTGCCTTCTGACGTCGCTCCGGCGCAGCCGTCTGATGTCGCTTCGGCGCAGCCTTCTGACGTCGCTCCGGCGCTGCCTTCTGACGTCGCCCCGGCGCTGCCTTCTGACGTCGCTCCGGCGCAGCCGTCTGATGTCGCTTCGGCGCAGCCTTCTGACGTCGCTCCGGCGATGCCTTCTGACGTCGCCCCGGCGCTGCCTTCTGACGTCGCTCCGGCGCAGCCGTCTGATGTCGCTTCGGCGCAGCCTTCTGACGTCGCTCCGGCGCTGCCTTCTGACGTCGCTCTGGCGCTGCCTTCCGACGTCGCTCCGGCGCTGCCTTTTGACGCTTTGTCGCCGTCATCTAACGGCAATGACTCTGACACTGACCATCCTCCGACAGCTACGTCCCCTCTCCACTCTGGACTGTACGATGCTTATAGTGCATCTCTACCCCAAATTGTTGCGTGTCAGGAACGCTCACTGAATGACTCGTGTACTAGTAATGTGACCCGCTCAAAGAACCTTCGCCTGTGTCATCTGAACTCGCAGTCCGCTGTGAAATCAGGCAAACCAGAAGCAATCTGTGACTTTATTCTGGAACAAAACCTAGATGTGATGTTTCTGACAGAAACTTGGCTAAGTGATACTGGCCATGAAGCCACATGCCAACTCTTGACTCCACCTGGCTATTGTTTAAAGTCATGCCCCCGATCCTCTAGAGGTGGTGGGATTGCTGTTGTTTTCAGGAAGTCGTTGGAACCTTTTGTTACTTTCAGAACATCCGTTCCTTATGAACACACTACCTTTGAAGTTGTAGAGATGGTGATTACCTGCTCTGGCACTAGCACTTGTGTGATCTGTATATACCGCCCTCCCCCCAATGCAAAGAACAAGTTCACATTCCCCATGTTTCTCACAGAAGCTGAAGAAATGCTTGAACATCACAACACTCACACCTCAAACATCGTCCTCATCGGCGACTTCAACATACAATTCGACCAGCCACAGAACACCGACACAAGACAGACGATGGACCTTCTTGACTGTCACGACCTCAAACAGCATGTAGACGCTCCCACACGCAAAACACACATCATTGACTGGATTGTCACCCATGAGTCCACTGACCTGGTGTACGACATCCTGCTGAATGACTACCTCAGATCCGATCACTCTGCATTTTTGTTCTCTCTTAAAATGGCCAAACCATCCAAACAGAAAAAACGCGTAGTCCGCCGTAACCTCAAAGAAGTTAACACTGACACATTTCGCGCAGAAGCAGCCCGCCGACTGCTTGATCCTCCGGTATCCTCAGACCCTGTACGTCATTACGACTCCACTCTCAGCACACTTCTCGATGAACATGCGCCCGCAAAAACCAAACTCATCATAGATAGGCCTTCTGCACCCTGGATCACAGCTGAAGTTAAGTATGCAAAACAGTTGCGTCGCCGAGCAGAGAGGAAGTCGCGAACCTCAAAGCTGGTAGTTGACAGACAGATTTACAACAAGCAAAAGGAACATGTTCAGACACTCATCGCAGACGCCAAACAATCGCACTACAGCACCAAAATCTGTGAAACAACCTCTGCCAAAACACTCTTCTCCACAATGAATGACCTTCTTGGCTGCTCTTCTGCTTCTCCCTTGCCCAACAACATCGACCCCTCCAAACTGTCTCAAGCTTTCTCTGATTACTTCCATAACAAGATCCAAACCATCCGTGACAAACTAGACAAAATCCCACACCAAAACTCTGAAACTCCTCCTGCATTTACAGGCACTCCCTTCACACACTTTCAGCCTCTCACTCTCACTGACCTGGAGAAAGTCCTCAAAGAAATGACCTTGAAAACCTGTGACCTTGACCCTCTTCCCACACAACTCTACTCTGACTGTCTTCCTGAACTCCTCCCTTCTATTCTCAAAATCATCAACACTTCTCTGCAAACAGGCACTGTCCCCAACTCCTTTAAGACTGCTATTGTCAAACCTCTACTGAAGAAACCATCGCTTGACCCAAACACCCTCAGCAACTACCGCCCTGTCTCAAACCTTTCCTTCATTTCCAAACTCCTTGAAAGAGTCGTCCTGAAACAACTCAACTCTCACCTTCTTTGCAACAATCTTCTCTCTCCGCTTCAATCTGCCTATCGTCCTCACCACTCCACCGAAACTGCCCTTCTCAAAATCACTAATGATCTCCTCCTTGCCACTGACCAAGCTGAAATCTCTGCCGTCGCTCTACTTGATCTATCAGCGGCCTTTGACACAGTCGACCACAACATCCTCCTTCAACGCCTTCAGCACACCTTTGGTATCCATAGCACAGCTCTTTCTTGGTTCTCTTCTTATCTTACCGACCGCTACCAGACTGTTTCGATTGACAAACTGAACTCTGACCCCATCAGGCTTGAGTGCGGAGTCCCTCAGGGCTCAGTCCTTGGGCCTGTACTATTTACTCTCTACACTCAACCTCTTGACCACATCCTTGACCGACACAACGTTCTCCACCACTCTTTTGCCGACGACTCTCAACTTCACAACAGCTCTTCCCCTGACCAGTCTGAATCTCTTCTTTCCTCTATCTCTGACACTATCACTGACGTGCAGAATTGGATGACAGAAAACAAACTTCAGCTCAATAGCAACAAAACTGAAGCTATCCTAATAGGCACTACATCCAAACTCTCCAAAGCCACCTCCGACTCTCTTCAACTCTCTGACTCTTCTGTCCCTCTGTCTTCTGCTGTCAAAAACCTCGGAGTCACTCTAGACAACACCCTTTCCATGAAACAACACATCTCTTCTGTCTCTCGCACCTGCTACTTCCAACTCCGCCGCATCGCCACTATCCGCAAATACCTCACCACAGATGCTACCGCCAAACTGGTCACTTCCACCATTCTCTCACGTCTTGACTATTGTAACTCTCTCTTGGCGGGTCTTCCCTCTTCTTCTATCTCTCGTCTCCAACGCATTCAAAATAGCTCTGCCCGTCTTGTCCTACGAAAGAAAAAGAGAGATCATATCACCCCCCTCCTAAATCAGCTCCACTGGTTGCCCGTTCCTGCCCGTATCACCTACAAAATCAACACGCTCACCTACAAATGCCTCCATGGTCTCGCCCCTGCCTATCTCTCCGACTCTCTTTCTCTCTATGTCCCTTCACGAACACTCAGATCATCTGCCGACTCCCTCAATCTCAACATCCCCCACACCAAACTCAAAACAGCAGGTCAACGCTCATTTTCTTTCCAAGCACCTAGCCAATGGAACACACTACCTCTCCCCCTCCGCCAACAACAGTCCCTCGAATCATTCAAATCTGCACTCAAGACATTCCTTTTTTCCAAATAATCCATGCATTCTACACTGCCCACCCCATCCCACCCTGAATAACTGTACATATTTTAATGTTTGATGGTGTGTGTGTGTGCTAGTGACTTTAAGTCTCCGTGTGTGTGAACGAGTGTATGTGCGCCTTGAGTCGCCTGTTGGTGAGATATGTGCGCGTTATAAATATTCGTATTATTATTATTATTATAATCAATAGAGGTGGTGAATGGGTTTGAGCTTTCAGGTGAAACATGGATTGTCAAAGTAAGAGCCAATCGAGCTGTTTATTTGATGTGTGGAACCATTTCGGCTTTGGATTCGTGTATCCGTGGACAATGACTTTAAACGTTCACTCGCAAAGACCCAAGCAGTGTTGGAAATTACCCCGAGGACTCATGGTCATTTTGCAACTAAGCTGTGCAATCATCAGTGTTGGAAATTACCCCGAGGACTCAGGGTCATTTTGCAACTAAGCTGTGCAATCATCAGTGTTGGAAATTACCCCGAGGACTCATGGTCATTTTGCAACTAAGCTGTGCAATCATCAGTGTTGGAAATTACCCCGAGGACTCATGGTCAATTTGCAACTAAGCTGTGCAATCATCAGTGTTGGAAATTACCCCGAGGACTCATGGTCATTTTGCAACTAAGCTGTGCAATCACACAGTGCGCAACGAAACGGCTTGAAACACTCAGAAGAAAGGGTAAACTAAAAAGTGACTTACCTCGCAAATATGATGGGAAGCTGTGCATTTTTAGACTCGAAGAAAAGCGACGTAAAGTTTACGATTGAGGTCACATTTTCAATTATGACGCGAGCGATTAATGCGTTTTGAGGCCATAAACTGCATTCAAAAACTCCCTCTGGATTATTGTGCGTACTGTTGCAATACCAAAATGATGACAAAAACGATGTTTGGTGGCTTGTTGTCAGACCAGCATTTTTGTGTTGGTCTTCGAGGAGCATAACGCCTTTTGTTACATATTTATCAACCGCGGCCTCCGGCCTTGGTCGATAAAGATGAAACAAAAAACGATATGGTCCCCCTAAAAAAGCTGGCCCACCAACAAGTCACCAATAATGTCTGTGGTTGCTTCAGGCCTGGACGGTGGAGCACTACATGTCCAAGGGCCTGCAGGCCGACAAGATCGTGGTGGGGGTGACTGCAGCAGGTACCCGTTTCAAGCTGAACAGCACCGACCTCACGGGGGTGGGGGCACCGGTCATCAAGAGTGACACGCCCAGACAGTCCGACATCTGGCAGCTACCCGACCGTTATGCGTACCCCGAGGTAAGACTATAAGTTAATTACCCCCAAGCACAAAACAAAAAGGCACGCATACACCAAACAAGAATACAAACAAGCTAACATGAAGACAAAGCAAAACAAAAAACAAGGCAACAACAACAACAACAACAACAACAACAACAACAACAACAACAACAACAACACTCACTAAGAAAAGAAAGCAAACGAACGATTCAGTAATCAACCAACCACATACACAAACAAACACAAGAACAAATAAGCCAGCAAAATAACAATCACGTCACCCCATTATTATTCCATTTTGTGTGTGTAGAAAGTGTTACCAGTCGCTATTTAGAGGGGGGTGAGGGGCTATGCTCTAACGGAATTCGGCCCCAATGCAAGATTAAAGGGATAAAAGAAGTTCAAATATTCATTGGTCATGTATCCGAATGACATGAACATTTAGCCTTAAAAAGCGTGCCTGTAATTAAAATCATTCTTGGACTAAAACGGACTCTTGTTGCAGATCTGCCGTTTGCTGCAAAGCACCCACACCAAGTACGTGTTTGACGAGGAGCAGCAAGTGCCCTATATCGTTCTCGACGACGAGTGGGTTGGATACGAGGATGTCAAGAGCTTGACGGGAAAGGTAGGTCACATTTCCTTTCATACTGTGCCATCCCATTGCTGGAAATCTATGTAGCTTCAATTAGGGTAAACCTAGCAGCAATAAGAGTCGGTCTACCATGTCTGTGTTTGTCAAGCCAGCTATAATCCTGACAGATTAGCCGGGGTATTTTGCATGCCACAAGCTCGTGGATATACAAAGTATTCGTCATTTATTACGACCTGAACTTCAAGTAGAACGAATGACCTTGCACTGTCAGCTTTCTGGGTAATGAACGACTTGGATCTTAAATTTGTTTCTTGAAGAGTAATGACTGGCCTTTATCTTCCAGTTTGCTGGAGGATAGTTAGTGACGTTGATTTGTTGGCTTGTTTAGGAACTGACTATCAATCATCTGACAGTGTGTGTTAAATACAGAACCACAGACTGCAGGCGAGAGGAGCTACAATAAGACAACAATAGAAATGTACTCACCAGACACATACACACTAAAACACGGACAACTATTTGTTTGTTTATGTCGCTGGTGATTACATTCTTTCTTGTTCTCGTTTTTACATTTAGTCAAGTTTTTTTGTGTTTTTTTATGGTCAACTGAGTACTTTGTCATTTTAAGGTTCCTGGAATAACCTTTAAATGATCTTGACCTATTCACGCCTGGAATAACCTTGACCTATTTTCGCCAAGAATGACCTTGACTTGTTTTCTGTCACTAGGTGGATTGGATGATGAAGAAGGGCGTGGCGGGGGCGATGTTCTGGGCGTTGGACATGGATGACTTCACAGGCAGGGTGTGTGACAAGGGCAAGTTCCCGCTGCTCAAGGCGCTCAGTCACTCCGTGGGGAAGATCGAGAACACCCATCTGACCAAGAACGTCAACACCAACATCCGCTACCTCACCAAATACACGGGCGCGGCCTCGCCACTTGGGGGCGGAGCCTGGGGAACTTTGCTTACAGTCGTGGTTGCCGTTTTAGTTCTGCGTTTCTTTAGATGATGACTCGAATTTTAAGATGCAAATAAAGACACGGGTTGTGTGTTTGCACGTTAAAGGGCGAAGGAAAGGGGTGGGGAAGACGGGGGGTGGGGGTGCTGATCACGTTGATTCTGAAATCCTGAAAAAAATGAGAGTGCTAGATCGGACTCTGGAGTTCTTATTGAGCGGTCGATTATCGCCCCTCTCTTACTGACAATCAAGGGAAGTAAGATGTGTCCATGTTGCTGATGTGTTATCTCCATGTTTCCGGTTGTAACGATCTTAAAACATTGAGAATATGTCCTGCGACGCTATTCTGTTGTTGAATATTAATTGTATTGCCGTTCTTTAGATGGTGACGGCCAAGATGTGAAGACAATGGGTGTGTTTTGGGATTTAAGGAAAGAGAGCGGGTGGGAGGGGTAGGTGTGTCGGTAAGTGATGACGTCACATTGGTTTGGAAGAGGTTTTGTTTTAAACACGAGAACATTTTAAGATTGTGGAGTCGTATTGTCGCTGTTGCCTTATATAATTATCGCTGTTCTTCACGTGATGCCATTGAAGATTTACAGACACTATGGTTGTGTGCTTGCTTACGGAAGATGTACTTGGGGGGGGGCGGGGTTGGGGAGGGGGTAGCTTTTACTCGATGAACAGTGATACTGCGTTCGTTGGTTTGTAGCATAGTTGTGTTCACTCTCTTTCTTGGAAATGCAGGCAGTATATGTTAAAACCCGGATTGATTGATTGCTTT
Organism: Littorina saxatilis; assembly: GCF_037325665.1. Taxonomy (NCBI): domain Eukaryota; kingdom Metazoa; phylum Mollusca; class Gastropoda; order Littorinimorpha; family Littorinidae; genus Littorina; species Littorina saxatilis. The sequence continues at coordinate 5,619,008 of NC_090246.1, read as the reverse complement.
ATTGTTGACTGATGCACTTTTTGTTTGTTTGTTTGTTTGTTTGTTTGCTTAACGCCCAGCAGACCACAAAGGGCCATATCAGGGCGGTGCTGCTTTGACATAAATAACGTGCGCCACACACAAGACAGAAGTCGCAGCACAGGCGTCATGTCTCACCCAGTCACATTATTCTGACACCGGACCAACCAGTCCTAGCACTAACCCCATAATGCCAGACGCCAGGCGGAGCAGCCACTAGATTGCCAATTTTAAAGTCTTAGGTATGACCCGGCCGGGGTTCGAACCCACGACCTCCCGATCACGGGGCGGAAACCTTTCCGCAAGGCCAACCGTGCCGGTGACTGATGCACTATATATTTATAATTGTTAATGTAACACATTCAAAACCGATCTTGCTTTGAACATGTAAACAGATCTAGGTTAGTAGTTAAAGGGAAGCAACTGTTGTTTTTTGGGTAATGTGGACATTGGTTGTTACCTCCCTTCCATTAGTCTTTTTAAATTGGTTAACTCAGTTTATGTTTTTGGATTTTATAAAAATTGTTTAAGTTGTTTTAAAGTGTTATTTTGATTAGGTGTTAATTATAAACTTTGATAAGTAGTAAAGATATTTTATCCCCGAGTACGCAGTAGGAGGGTCCAGCAGACTTTAATTGTGTGTCTGTCTGTCTGTCTGTCTCGACTTAACAGCTTATTGCTGGGAAACTGCTGGGCGCAGTTCTTTCAAAAGTTGATACACTAACTTGATAATAGGTCCGATTGATCGTATTAAAACTTCATAATGTTACCTGGGACCTAAATGCGAAATATTCCACAAAAACGACTCTTAACGGCGGGCGCGATTCGCGGTGGGATAGAACAGCCGTTCGGCTGATAAACCGCCCAGCCAAGCCAGCGACACCACACGCTTTGCGTGCGTGCGTGCTTTGCGTGCGTGTACCACTGCGCGAGGACTATAGGCATTATTGAGTTCACTGGCGAATGTCAAATATGTTGGCTTGGTGGAAAGCGTTTCCGACTATGGCCAAAGTGAACCGGGTTCGATTCCCGGCATGGGCGGTCTATATTTTTTTTATTATTTTTTTAAATTCTCGTTTACTATTGTTTATTATGAACGTTTTAATGTTTTATTTCACTCTAATAATTTTTTTAATTGTGTAAAATAAATAAATATTTTTTTTATTTTTTTATTTATTTTTTTTTAAATCCAAGTGACCCGGGTTCGATTCCCGGCATGGGCGGTCTATATATATATATTTTTTTAAATTCTCGTTTACTATTGTTTATTATGAACGTTTTAATGTTTTATTTTACTCTAATAATTTTTTTAATTGTGTAAAATAAATAAAATAAATAAAACATTTTTTAAATCCACGTGCACAAGACAAAAACTTTCATACTGGGGGAGCGAGCCAGTCTGAAGAGTACTCGGGTCCAGCGCCAGCGTTTTTTATATTATTTTAGGACATTTACTGTTAGAAAATCTTCCAGTTCGATTTTTAGAGTTTTAGCGTCACTTCCGCCCTCCGCTGAAAAGCCGCCAAGTTGGTGGGACATTTTTGGGAGCACGTTTTGGTTCTAAATCAGAGCCAACCAGTCTGGGGTTCACATTAGTCTGACCGAGTGGTTTTTGTTCTGAGATTTTGTGAAGCAACTTACGAACACTGGGTTTGGGTTTGAACTAGGTTTGGGTTTTACCGGGTTTGAGTTTAACACTGTTCTTGTATTTCATTCTGGGAAGTTTGTTTGTTTGAAAAGACAGAAAAGAAAAGAAAAAGATTTTGAAACATCTATTCTGCTTTGTGTGTTATTCATTGTAACACATAAAATCCCCTACCCCCTTTCTTAACACAATTGATATTTTCTAAATTAAAATGAGAGTGTTACATTAACAAGATAACTTTCTTGAATTTGCGGTTAACGACGTCCCGACCGTCTCAAAATTGTGTTTTTTTTTAAGGATTCAGGAAATATTTGCTGTGTTGAGGTTTAAGATCTGAGGACATGTATTTGTTGGAATTTGTAAAAAAATAAATAAAAAATATATAAATAATTTCAAGTGTGTTGTGCAAGAGGTTTTGAATATCTTGAAATATTGACTGTGACTCATTTTGTTTTTCGTTTTCATTTTGTGTTTCTGAAATGGGTTCAAGATATGTGTAGCATACGATGTATCACACACACACACACACACATCTGACTCAGATCTTTCTAACGCATGTTCGTTCCATCTCATACAGAAATTGTAATCCCAAAACAGAAATAAATAACAAGTATATTCATCAACAAATAACATACATATGATGAGCATACACACATTTAAACAAAGTGTTTACTCGTAAAAGTATTCAAGAACTGAACAATCCACAGTCACTGCTAACTTCACGAAGACGCACACATAGTACAATAACAATGCAGCTTGACAACGATATTCGGAAGTTCGCTGAACTTTGAAGAATCCTCTTATTAGTTGTCGACGATAAATACACAATATAATGAAGACGAACTGAGGTTACAGATATTACAGATGCCTCCCGCGGCATACTTTCTGAGAAAAAACACCCCTTCGATATATTCGTTTGCAAATAGAAGGAAACAGAGGATGGAGGGAGTGGGAGAAACGTCTTCTTCTTCTACTGCGATCATGGACTGAAACTCCCACGTATACTCGTGTTTGTAACACGTTTAGGTTGTATGTGTATGACCGTCACAAGACGAGACCTTTCTAGCCACAATGACGGCGATGAGAGGATCGCTCAGGTAATCGTCTGGGTGCGTGTCGGCAGCTTTCTTCTCAATTCGCGTGAAGAGTTCATCGACCAGAGCCTCTTTCTCGTCGCTATTGCGCTGGTCTGAAAGTGCCCGGATGAAGTTCCACGCTGCCCAACAACGGAGGTGATCCCCAATTGTCTTCACCCAGGTTTCTCGGTCGTCCACGCCGTCTAACAAAAATACATGAAATATGGCTTAAAGTAGTGATACACAGAGAGACACACGTCCACACAGACAGACACACACACACACAGACACACACACGCACGCGCGCACGCACCTACACACACATGCCCGCACGTACGCACATACGCATGCAACACACACACACACACACACACACACACACACACACACACACACACACACACATTGTGGCTACAAGAGGTATTTGTGGTAATACAGACATTTAAAAGGATGGAGCAAAGATCCCTTAACAGACAAAGTGCAACGAGTGACACTCTCTAGATAACAATGAATAACAACATTGATCGTATACACCGGGTTCAAGGTAGGAGTGTGGACACTTTGCACAATCAGATGCACCATCATTCCGTTAGCTGTATTTAAATGTTCAAGGGACATAATCAAATGGCGGACCGTTGGCAGACGGAGTTATCTTGCAGAGGGAAGATGTGGTTCGGCGGGGGGGGATGGGGGGGGTTGGGGGGGATGGCGGGGGGTCGTTTTTCCTCGATGTACACGGTGACCCAATATGAGTGCAACCCATAAAAGTACTCACAACTGCTACAAATGTTAATGGATTGAGTTTAGTTTTAACACACATCAACGTAAGATGATAACAATTAAGTTCTGAAAGTTGGAGTCATTTCGGTTGGGTGGTCCACATGTTAGCGACGTTGAAGGATATGCTCCAAATGTCCACCGCGTTGAATGCGCCGTGCAAAATTGTCCACCACGCGGACACACTCTGCCCCTGGAATCCTCCTGATCTTTGTTGTTGTTGCAGCTTTCAAGTCCATGATTGTCTGGGGGTTGTCCTCACAGACGTGGTCTTTCAAATAAACCCACAAATAGAAATCGGGGAGGGGGGGGTTAAGGTCAGGTGGACAATTTTGTACTGCGCATTCAAGAGTGTCTCCGTCAACGCGGTGGACATTTGGAGCATATCCTTCAACGTCGCTAACATGTAACTCACCCAACCGAAATGACTCCAACTTTCAGAACTTAATTGTTATCATCTTACGTTGATGTGTGTTAAAACATAAACTCAATCCCTTCACATTTGTAGCAGTTGTGAGTACTTTTATGGGTTGCACTCATTTTGGGTCACCCTGTACAGTGAGACTGTCTTAACTGTTAAATGTAACAACAACACTGATCATACACACCCTCGTCAAGTTTCTTTCTCCAAGCAAGGCGAGCCACACACGGAACTTTGACCAATTCAGCAGACACGAGTTGTAGCCCGTGTTTGGTCACAGCCGATTTGCTTCCCTTGAATGGCGCTGTACACTCATCCAGGTACTTGGTACAGCGATCGAAGTTCGTGTTCACAAACTCTTCCTGAAAAATATTTTTTCTCATCAAGTTTTTGTTCACAAACTCTTCCTGAAAAATATTTTTCCCATCAAGTTTTTGTTTACAAACTCTTCCTGAAAAATAATATTCACATCAAGGTTGGTATTTACAAACTCTTTCTGAAAATATATTATTCACATCAAGGTTAGAGTTCACAAATTCTTCCTAAAAAATATTATTCACATCAAGGTTGCTGTTCACAAATCTAAAGCAGCGATGGTTCCACACATCAAATAATCAGCTTGATTGACGTTTATTTTGACAATCTACGTTTCACCTGAAGCTCAGGTGATAAGAAACACAATGCAATCATTTTTACATTTAGTCAAGTTTTGACTAAATGTTTTAACGTAGAGGGGGGAATCGAGACGAGGGTCGTGGTGTATGTGCGTGTGTGTGTGTGTGTGTGTCTGTGTGTGTGTGTGTGTGTGTGTGTAGAGCGATTCAGACTAAACTACTGGACCGATCTTTATGAAATTTGACATGAGAGTTCCTGGGATTGATATCTCCGAACGTTTTTTTCTTTTTTTTGATAAATGTCTTTGATGACGTCATATCCGGCTTTTCGTGAAAGTTGAGGCGGCACTGTCACGCCCTCATTTTTCAACCAAATTGGTTGAAATTTTGGTCAGGTAATGTTCGACAAAGCCCGGACTTCGGTATTGCATTTCAGCGTGGTGGCTTAAAAATTAATCAATGACTTTGGTCATTAAAAATCTGAAAATTGTAAAAAAAATATGTTTTTTATAAAACGATCCAAATTTACGTTTATCTTATTTTCCATCATTTGCTGATTCCAAAAACATATAAATATGTTATATTCGGATTAAAAACAAGCTCTGAAAATTAAATATATAAAAATTATTATCAAAATTAAATTTTCGAAATCAATTTAAAAACACTTTCATCTTATTCCTTGTCGGTTCCTGATTCCAAAAACATATAGATATGATATGTTTGAATTAAAAGCACGCTCAGAAAGTTAAAACGAAGAGAGGTACAGAAAAGCGTGCTATCCTTCCCAGCGCAACTACTACCCCGCTCTTCTTGTCAATTTCACTGCCTATGCCGTGAGCGGTGGACTGACGATGCTACGAGTATACGGTCTTGCTGCGTTGCATTGCGTTCAGTTTCATTCTGTGAGTTCGACAGCTACTTGACTAAATGTTGTATTTTCGCCTTACCCGACTTGTTAAATCTGTTCGAGAAAATGTTATTTTAATCACCACTTTGATGAACAGAGTAGCTATTCAATGTTTAAGCTTTCAAGCTGAAATGCAATCCCAAAGTCCAGACTAAGCAAAGTCAGCTGACCTGTGTGATTTTTCCTTCATCGCGCATGCGCCGCCACGTGTTCAACATGTCGTCTTCTTGCTGCTGGACACAGTGGCGGAGACCGGTCACGTGATTGTGTGAGTCGTCGGCCACCATGGCCATCACCAGAATCCCTCCTGTCAACAACAACTTCCATCAGAAATAACAGAAAATCAACTTCCATCAGAAATAACAGAAAATCAACTTCTATCAGAAATAACACAAAAACAACTTCTATCAGAAATAACAGAAAATCAACTTCCATCAGAAATAACAGAAAAACAACTTCCATCAGAAATAACAGAAAAACAACTTCCATCAGAAATAACAGAAAAACAACTTCCATCAGAAATAACAGAAAAACAACTTCCATCAGAAATAACAGAAAATCAACTTCCATCAGAAATAACAGAAAATCAACTTCCATCAGAAATAACAGAAAATCAACTTCTATCAGAAATAACAGAAAATCAACTTCCATCAGAAATAACAGAAAAACAACTTCCATCAGAAATAACACAAAAACAACTTCTATCAGAAATAACAGAAAATCAACTTCCATCAGAAATAACAGAAAAACAACTTCCATCAGAAATAACAGAAAATCAACTTCCATCAGAAATAACAGAAAATCAACTTCCATCAGAAATAACAGAAAATCAACTTCCATCAGAAATAACAGAAAATCAACTTCCATCAGAAATAACAGAAAATCAACTTCCATCAGAAATAACAGAAAATCAACTTCCATCAGAAATAACAGAAAATCAACACACACGTGTGCTCCTACCTAAAAAAGGTCTTCGAGACACATTTAATGTTTATTTCTGTCGTCACATGGGACGTAATTTTTAAAATAAGAACTCTTCTTCCAGACACGTTCAATGTTTATTTCTGTCCTCACATATAACGTCATTTAAAAAATAAGAACTTCTTGTCATGGTAATAGCAATAAATGGGTTTTTTTTAAAGTCCCAGCATTGAATTTCAGAGGGAACAAAAAGCATCATTAAAGATTATTGTCTACTCACGTTAAAGATCATGTTAATCATCTGTCCAGGAAGTTACACGAGATTAGAACACACATCCGCCTGGACACATGTTAGACATGTTAATGCTGCGTCGCCCAAAGCAAAGAACGGGTTTGGGTGTGACGAAAATCAACCAGGGCCGGAGTGCAATGTAAATTATGAGCAATTCTTCCAAATCCATTTAAAAAATATGACACTACCAGACTGTTTCCGCATATTGAGCCAGAATTTTGTGTTATGGCAAATCGATGTTGCAGTTCCGGAGCAAATGATCAAAATTTATTTGCGAGTGTGCGTTCAAACGTGGTTTTCCCATAATATAACAATGCACAGCTAAAACATTTGGCCAAGAACAAATCTACTGTAGGCTACTTCGAAGAAAGAAGAATAACAACATTCTTGTCCATTACGAATTGCAATTTACCGTGTGCGCTGTAAAATCTCCCTACCTTCAAAGCAGACGAAAAGCAGACATCTTCATTTTCTTCCAAAGGAGAAATCGTTGGTCATAAAGTCTGGTAGGACCCAAACATACTTCTGCACGCTTTCTTTTCTTGTCATATTCAGTTGCTTCGCAAAAATAAAATGTCATTGGTTTTCTCAACTTGTCAAGTCAGTCAAAACGACCGCAGAACACAGAACTGGGAAATGACACTGATTGAAATACGAAAGATCTTCGATGACGAAAGTATAAATGACGTCATGTGGTCACACTTATCTCGAGAACTAAGCGTCGCTCAGAACCAGCGCCCTTCCATTATGTGGGGAAAAAATGATAAAAACCAATTGGGAACTGTTTGCTTAATTATTTCGGAGGGCCCGGTAGCTCAGTTGGTAGAGCACTGGACTTGTGATCCGAGGGACACAGGTTCGAATCCGGACCGGGACGGACACGGGTCAACTTGTTGTGCAGACTCAGAGACGGTAAGAATAAAATATTGTACCCGATCTGAGCTCCTTAGCACGGTGAAAGAGAAAAGTCTCCCAGTCCTCAGCAGCCTGTGCTGCCACCAAGCGGCTTTCCTCCGCCGTGGCGTTTGGGTAACGGTGCAGCGAATCCTGAAACTGGGTCACCCTGAAATAACACCGCAAAAAAGTAAACACCTCGTTATTGATCAGACCTCAAAATATGTCCCATACACAGCATATTATATCAATAATAATAATGCGGATATTCATATGGCGCAAATCCTGATAGATTTCCAAGCGCCTCACAAAAACATACATATATAAATTATCCTGTACACAAATCAAAATCAAATAATAATAAACATAAACATGAAAGAAACTAATTCAATTTACAAAATGTTCAATGCACATTCATGAATTTTATAATACTTTCTGTAACCAGTTTGAACACTGTGTGACACATGGAACCTACTAAATAGTGTTTGCCATGCGTCCTACTTTCGCTAGGAGAACGTTATACAGTATGTAACTCAGTGATTGAGACTGTTTACAGAAAGTATGTTCAAAAGTGGAACACTCTTTTTTTAAAGCGAAGAAGAGAACAATTCATTTTTTCTCAGTCGAGACATTTCAAGTTTGTGGATTCATTGGAATCAGCCCTGATATTACTGGGATTCAGCTCTGGTGGTGCGGGGTTCAAAGACACGTTAGCCTTTCAAATGGCAGATGAACGCACTTAACAAACAGCGACCAATCGGTATTTTATTGGAAGAACAAGTTACACTAGAACAATGACATATTATGACTTTAACTTTTTGTTAGTATATGAATAGGATGCACCAGAACATCGACCAAATGGCCGTTAGCAGAACATGGACCCATCTGTCTGTAGATTTGCCAAACAAATGACAGCAGAACATGGACCCATCTGTCTGTAGATTTGCCAAACAAATGACAGCAGAACATGGACCTATCTGTCTGTAGATTTGCCAAACAAATGACAGCAGAACATGGACCTATCTGTCTGTAGATTTGCCAAACAAATGACAGCAGAACATGGACCTATATGTCTGTAGATTTGCCAAACAACTTACAGCAGAACATGGACCTATCTGTCTGTAGATTTGCCAAACAAATGACAGCAGAACATGGACCTATCTGTCTGTAGATTTGCCAAACAACTTACAGCAGAACATGGACCTATCTGTCTGTAGATTTGCCAAACAATTTACTACCAAAAATAATTACTTACGGTTTAGACAAATAATGCGCAGCGTTGAAGGAGAGTATGAGATCAGCTGATGCCGGCGGCACAACTGCCTCAAAAAAACCCGCTCCAGTGGCCGTCACAAACACGTCTTTGAAATCTTTCAGGTAGGTTCTGGGAACTGGAATCAGTCCTATAACAGAATCTTATATGTCTGAGACGGAAATACGAAGTTATACGAATACAACTAAGTGTGTGTGTGTGTGTGTGTGTGTGTGTGTGTGTGTGTGTGTGTGTGTGTGTGTGTGTGTGTGTGTGTGTGTGTGTGTGTGTGTGTGTGTGTGTGTGTGTGTGTGCGTGCGTGCGTCCGGGCTTGTGTCTTCGGGTGTGTGTGTATGTTAGTGTGCGTGCGTGCGTGCATGCGTGCGTGTGCAGGGCCGGACCAAGTTCGTTTGAGGGGGGGGGGGGGGGGGGTTCCAACTGAAGGCAGGGGTCCAAAGTCCACATTTTTTTTTCTCTGAGAGGTATATAGAGGTACATTGGATGGCCAGGGGGGGGGGGTTTCCGGAACCCCAGGAACCCCCCCTCCCCCCCAGATCCGGCCCTGCGTGTGTGTGTGTGTGTGTGTGTGTGTGTGTGTGTGTGTGTGTGTGTGTGTGTGTGTGTGTGTGTGTGTGTGTGTGTGTGTGTGTGTGTGTGTGTGTGTGTGTGTGTGTGCGTGCGTGCGTGCGTGCGTGTGTTTGTATGTGTGTGTATGTGGCCCATGCAACCGAGTGAAAGCTGTGAAAAGTTACCGTGGACACGCTTGAAGAGCGAGTTGAAGTCGTTGCTGGCCTGGTCCTCATACACCACCTGTACCGGCAACTCTCCCTGGCGCTCCCGCACTCTACCTGGAGGAAACAATCACACCTTTTCTTTCATTTTTCATGTTATCATAAAATATTACCCATGAATGTTTCGTTCTGTCAATGATTAAACGCACTAATACGTATTCTTTCTGTTTTTATTCATTTGTCATTGTTTTTTTCATTATTGTCATTACAATCACAACAGTCTGTGTTTTGTCAGTCGTTGGAATCATTCCGCCAGCAAGAGACAATATCATCACAGTCATCGGCAGTTTGTTTTTATATTCATTTTTTGTGATCAACTCTATCCTCTCACTCTCTCTCATAATCATCATCGTCGTCGTCGTAATGAACATTGCCTCCACAGTCATCATCGTTGTTGTGTTATTATCATATTGTCGTCATATCATCATCATCATCATCATCATCATCATCATCATCATCATCATCATCATCATCATCATCGTCGTCGTCGTCGTCGTCGTCGTTATCGTCGTCGTCGTCGTCGTTCGTCGTCGTCGTCGTCGGTCGTCGTCGTCGTCTTTTTGTTTGTTTGCTTAACGCCCAGCCGACCACGGAGGGCCATATCAGGGCGGTGCTGCTTTGACATTTAACGTGCGCCACACACAAGACAGAAGTCGCAGCACAGGCTTCATGTCTTACCCAGTCACATTATTCTGACACCGGACCAACCAGTCCTAGCACTAACCCCATAATGCCAGACGCCAGGCGGAGCAGCCACTAGATTGCCAATTTTAAAGTCTTTGGTATGACCCGGCCGGGGTTCGAACCCACGACCTCCCAATCACGGGGCGGACGCCTTACCACTAGGCCAACCGTGCCGGTTTGTCGTCGTCGTCGTCGTCGTCATCATCTTCTAAATCATCATCATCATCATCATCATCATCATAGTCATCATCATAGTCATCGTCATCGTCATCTTCGTGAACGATGTTGGCGTGTCCTCACCGATGATGTCCCTGATGAGAGGTATCGTGACAGAACCGTCTGCTGCTCCATAATCGCCTATCGTAAACACCTGGTCCTGGCTTCGTAATGGTATGGTATCTGTCAACAAAACAACACCATAATCGCCTATCGTAAAGACCTGGTCCTGGCTTCGTAATGGCATGGTATCTGTCAACAAAACACAAGCAATAATGCCGGTGATTTTGGTTCATTTCAACACCAAGTAATAACATAACGAGGAAACAGTTATTTGTTGGAACAACAACCAATCACAACATATTATATTAATTTTAGCTTTTTCTTGGCAACGAAAACATCGCCAATTAAGTTAAATCATGTGAAGCTTTCCTTCCTTCAAAATATTATAAGATGTTTGGTGGCTTGTTGACAGACCAGCTTTTTTGTTGGTCCAAGGGGACCATATCGTCTTTTGTTTCATCTTTATCGACCAAGGCCGAAGGCCGCGGTTGATAAATATGAGACAAAAGGCGATATGCTCCCCGAGGACCAACAACAAAATGCTGGTCTGACGACAAGCCACCAAACATCGTTTTTGTCATCATTTTGGTTGTGCAACAAAATGCACAATAACCCACAGGGAGACGAATTTTTATAATCCAACTCGGGCCACAAAGCATCGTCACAGTAGCTCGAGATAACACGTCAACCTTGTATGTGACGTCAAACGTAGCTTGTTGACGCTTTTCTTCCAGTCTGAAAATGTACAGAGCTGCGATCATACGTGTGAGTTCAGTAAGTGTTGAGCATATTTCTTTTCTTTTTAAGTGTTTATGACTTTTCGTTGTGGATTTTGCGATTACAGAGATAAGTTGCAAATTGACCATGAGTCGCTGCGGTAATTATCAACATTGATTGGGTCTTTGAGAGTGAATGCTTACAATCGTTGTCCTCGGAAACACAAATCCAAAGCCGCGATGGTTCCACACATCAAACAATCAGCCTGATTGGCTTTTACTTTGACAATCCACGTTTCACCTGAAAGCTCAAACCCATTCACCACCTCGATTTATTGCCTGGGGAACATGAGATTTATTTCCCAGGTGCTTGTAAACTCGTGAAAATGATGACAATGCCATTTATACACAATCAAATTCGTAAATCGTTAGATGTTCTTACAATGTCACACACACACACGCGCGCGCGCGCACACACACACACACACACACACACACACACACACACACACACACACACACACACAGGCAGGCAGACAGACAGACAGAGACAGGCAGACAGACAAAACAGGCAGACAGACAAGACAGGCAGACAGACAAGTACTGACCAACAGCGTCCAGTATCTGGTTCTTTACGATTTCCACAAAGATGAGGACTTGGCGACCTAACGTGTCACCGAAGTGTCCGGATCCGGTTTCTCCGGCCACACCAAAAGTTTGTTTTGCGCTCGTCATTTTCTCTCAGCAGTCTGACACAGAATTGAAAAAAACATCTGTTTTGTTTTGTCCTTCAAAGTTAACCAGAAGAGCAAACGTTTATGTGACTCACCTTAGCCATATTTATTTATCACCTGAATAAAAAACAGAATTAAATATATCATGCTTTAGCGCCATAAACGGAATTAAATATATCATGCTTTAGCGCCATAAACGGAATTAAATATATCATGCTTTTGCGCCATAAACGGAATTAAATATATCATGCTTTAGCGCCATAAACGGAATTAAATATATCATGCTTTTGCGCCATAAACGGAATTAAATATATCATGCTTTAGCGCCATAAACGGAATTAAATATATCATGCTTTTGCGCCATAAACGGAATTAAATATATCATGCTTTAGCGCCATAAACGGAATTAAATATATCATGCTTTTGCGCCATAAACAGAATTAAATATATCATGCTTTAGCGCCATAAACGCTTACAAAATAACACTATCTTGCTTATTGATACGGACTCGAACTCACTGTGACCTTGACGTTTGACCAAAACCAACCTGACACAAGTCTTGTTTTTAAAATGATTAAAACCAAAAGTTGTAACCCCTTCAGTGCCTGCTACCAGATAGTCTCCTAGCAAAAAGGTGCTGTTGTATGTGTAAAGCGGACTCTGTTTGTGTTCCAAGTTTGTTTATTTTTGTATACAAAATTCATGTTACATCCATATTTCTGGTAATGATAGCAAAGAAAATCTGGAAATTATTAGATGATATCATACCCAAGGGTAAAACCAAAGAACTTGTATAGTATCTTTGAGTAATTATGATAAATGAATACACCTCAGACAGATTAGAACACCTAGTGGAAAAAACGCAACATTCGGTCTCATTTACCCCCAATTGAGGCACATCAAGTTATATGAAAAGTAATTCACCGAATAACATTTACTTTCAGTTTTGTTTTGTTACAATATTGTATTATTATTATTATTATTATTGTGATCATTTTTATGCGCCTAATCTAGATATAGCCCTAGGCGCTTACATATTAATTTTGGACAGTAAACAGTAACTCCAGTTATTTCAGCGTTTTGTATGGTTTTATGTGCTGTAAAGATGTTTATCTTCCAAATTTGTCATTTTTTTTCTAAAACAATGTACATATATGTTAAAATGTTCATAATCAAATACAACCCAAATCTATTTCCAATTACATAGTATCATAGCCAAGGGTACAACCAAAAAACATGCAAAAAATCACAATGATAACTCAATAAATGACTGAGTAGTACACACTCTTTTGAACCTACCCTAAAAAGTCAAATTTGGTCCTGGCAAATAGCCATACAAAAATGCAATTATAGCCTGGCACTGAAGGGGCTGTATGAAATTGGTGCAATGTGGCGGAACTCTCAATTTGATCTCGGTTTTAGGCCAGTCCGCATCTAGACAGCTACTTCAGAGCATCGTCGTAAATGTACGCTTATAACATATGTTTAAAACACACACACACACACACACACACACACACACACACACACACACACACACACACACACACACACACATAAATACACACACACATACACACCCACACACATACACACACACACACACACACACACACACACACACATACATAGGTATACTTATATCTATTTTTGGACATGACAGGTTGTGAACACTTGCAAATAGCGCTTACATATCACTCTTTAACCTTCTGATGACAGGTTGTGAACACTTGGAAATAGCGCTTACATATCACTCTTTAACCTTCTGATGACAGGTTGTGAACACTTGGAAATAGCGCTTACATATCACTCTTTAACCTTCTGATGACAGGTTGTGAACACTTGGAAATAGCGCTTACATATCACTCTTTAACCTTCTGATGACAGGTTGTGACCACTTGGAAATAGCGCTTACATATCACTCTTTAACCTTCTGGGTTGTGACCACTTGGAAATAGCGCTTACATATCACTCTTTAACCTTCTGGGCTGTGACCACTTGGAAATAGCGCTTACATATCACTCTTTAACCTTCTGGGTTGTGACCACTTGGAAATAGCGCTTACATATCACTCTTTAACCTTCTGGGTTGTGACCACTTGGAAATAGCGCTTACATATCACTCTTTAACCTTCTGGGTTGTGACCACTTGGAAATAGCGCTTACATATCACTCTTTAACCTTCTGGGTTGTGACCACTTGGAAATAGCGCTTACATATCACTCTTTAACCTTCTGATGACAGGTTGTGAACACCTGGAAATAGCGCTTACATATCACTCTTTAACCTTCTGATGACAGGTTGTGAACACTTGCAAATAGCGCTTACATATCACTCTTTAACCTTCTGATGACATTGTTCAGAGTGTGGGGTAATGGTACGTTTTGCAGGTCTGTAAAATCTCATTTAAGCCCACGAAAACGTCATATAATTACGCTTTTCCCAGCCATATCGGAAAGACGTGTTACAATATTTCAAATTGGAAAACATCATTACAACGAACGTAAACCCGGGATTTATACTACCTACAAAATAGGTCCTATGATTGTAATTAATCGGTCAAATACCCCATTCATTTTCACAACCCTCGTTTATATAATTTTTGGCATTATGTCAACATATTCAACATTCTGTATCATAAAGTCTGTCCGATTGATTTCTTTAATTTGTTCACACTTGTTTCAACACACTCTGAAATTATCACAGGTAAAATATTAGCGAAATATTTTTCTTTCTTTTTTTGGTCAATCGGTATCCGATGTCTTTAACTTTATAATATCTGTAAATCAAGAGTTATATGAAAGTGTTGTCTTACCTTGCATCCTTTCTCAGCACCTAGTTGGAAGTGTTCATAAGGTTGTAACGATTCAACTGGTACCGACTGACATTTATGAAGGTGGTTACTGAATAGAAACTCAGTCTCTTTGTTTTTGGACTTGACGAGAACTCATAAAACTGAGTATCCCGTGGACTGGTACAATGTGTTCCATACTGCCTGCAATGTTTAATTGACAGCCTGCCTGCTCATTACTGAATACATACATTTTCACTGAATGCATCCTTTCTATAAATTCAATTGTTTGTTACTCCCAACCCACTGGGCACGCTGACATAGGCAGTTTCTACCCGGCTGTTCCCCTCTTTGGCTTTGCTTAAAGGATATTCCTAAACTAAATGAGCACCGTTCATTGGTTTGGAGAGAACGCAGAATGGTTTATTGTACGAAGGCCACAGACCCACATAGAAATCAAGGGGGACGGGGGATTGAAATAGAGGGGGGGGGGGAAATTAAAATGAAACAAGTCGCGTAAGGCGAAAATACAACATTTAGTCAAGCTCAGTCGAACTCACAGAATGAAACTGAACGCACTGCATTTTTTCCGCAAGACCGTATAGCCTACTCGTAGCATCATCTGTCCACCGCTTGTTCTGAGCGTGTTTTTAATCCAAACATATCATATCTATATGTTTTTAGAATCAGGAACCGACAAGGAATAAGACGAAATTGTTTTTAAATCGAGTTCGAAAATTTAATTGTAATCATATATTTTTTTTTTAATTTTCAAAGCTTGTTTTTAATCCGAATATTACATATTTATATGTTTTTGGAATCAGAACATGATGAAGAATACGATAAACGTAATTTTGGATCGTTTTATAAAAATATAATTTTAATTACAATTTTCAGATTTCTAATGACCAAAGTCATTCATTAATTGTTAAGCCTCCAAGCTGAAATGCAATACCAAAGTCCGGCCTTCGTCGAAGATTGCTTGGCCAAAATTTCAATCAATTTTATTAAAAAATGAGGGTGGGACATTTCCGCCTCAACTTTTACAAAAAGCCGGATAAGACGTCATCAAAGACATTTATCGAAAAAATGAAGAAAATGTCTGTCAATATGAGGCTTATATCGCGCATATTCCGTGGGTACAGTTCTAGGCGCTCTGCAATGATGCCGTGTGAGATGAAATTTTATACGGCCAGTAGATTGCAGCCATTTCGGCGCATATTTACCTTTCACGGCCTATTATTCCCTGTCACACGGGTATAGGTAGACAATTATTAACTGTGCCTAAGCAATTTTGCCAGGAAAGACCCTTTTGTCAATCGTGGGATCTTTAACGTGCACACCCCAATGTAGTGTACACGGGGGGGGTGTTCGGACACCGAAGAGAGTCTGCACACAAAGTTGACTCTGAGAAATAAATGTCCGCCGAACGTGGGTTTGAACTCACGCTGACAGCGGCCAACTGAATACAAATCCAGCACGCTACCAACTGAGCTATATCCCCGCCCTGGGGATATCATGCCAAGGAACTCTCATGTAAAATTTCATAAATATCGGTCCAGTAGTTTACTCTGAATCGCTCTACACACACACACACACACACACACACTCACACACACAGACACATATACACACATATACCACGACCCTCGTTTCGATTCCCCCTCTATGTTAAAACATTTAGTCAAAACTTGACTAAATGTAATTAAAAAAAAGTGCGGAGGGGGGGATGTAGCAGCTTGTACTTATGGAATATTAAATATCAACACATTCATTTACAATTTACCTCTGAAAACAATTGTCTTCGTCAACATGTACGCCTATTTCGCGAATTCGGCAGCGTTTTGCCGAAAACGCATAGATAATAATTATAATACTAATAATAATAATAATAAATGAGCATTTATATAGCGCAACATCATAACTTTACAATTATGCTCTTTGCGCTTGACACGTTTAAAATTAAAACACAGTTATACAAGCATTTACATCTACATTCATAGTCAGCAACGCTTAATTAAAAGCATACACCATCAAACATACATTACAAAAGATTCTTTCACTAACTAAGTAATAAAAACATGAATAAAATAGGTAATGAAAAACAAGGAAATACCAGCTGAATACCCTTAATCAAACAGAACATGTTATCAACAATACTGAAAACAGCCCTAGATGTTTATATACATTATCACATTATCACTAAAAACAACAAATACACTACATGTAGCCTACTGATGGACTGAGAAAACAAAATCAGGGGTTGTATTTCTTGAAGAGGTGCGTTTTAAGTGCTCGTTTGAATGCTTGGGGTGACTGAGAGTGGCGGATGTGAAAGGGGAGAGAATTCCATTGTGTGGGTGCGCAGAAAGTAAAAGTGCGTTGTCCGTATGTTTTGGTTTTGGTGTGTGTAATGGTCAGGATGCGACAGTCAGAAGAGGCACGGAGTTGTCTTGCTGGAGAATAGACGGTGAGGAGTTCAGAGAAGTAAGCAGGAGACGAGCCAGAAAAGAAGTTAAAGCAGAGGGTGGACAGTTTGTAGTCAATGCGGGCTTGAATAGGTAACCAGTGCAGTGTGTGAAGAAGTGGTGTTGCGTGATCTCGTTTTCGTGCTTTCAGAATGAGGCGTGCTGCCGAGTTTTGGACTTTTTGTAGTTTATGCAGGAGGTACAGAGGACAGCCAGAGAGAAGAGAGTTGCAGTAGTCAAGTTTAGAAAGAACAAAGGCACAGGCAAGAGTGTTAGTTGTTTGAGAGGAGAGTGTGTGGCGAATGGTGCTGATCTTACGAAGCTCAAAATAAGCTGCTCTACAGACTAAAGATATATGTTTGTTAAGGGTCATGTCAGATGAAAGGGTGAATCCAAGGTTTCTAGCTGATGGTGAGAAAAGAATGTCGGTGTTGCCTATTTGAACAGAAACAGGTTGGGGAGAGGGAAATGTAGTGTTCTTCTTTTTGCACAGTAAGACTTCAGTCTTATCATCATTCAGCTTAAGTTTGTTATCGACCATCCAAGATTTAACATCAGTGATGCACATGTAAGGATAAGAGCGTTGTTGATTATTGCATCCTGTCAAAAGATTTGTTCTCGAAAGTTAAATATTTTTCTGTGATGGAATTTTGTGAAATGTATTCCGACGTACACTGTCCTGTTGTTTTGCATCTATTAAAACAGAATGAAGTACGCGCTAATGATTGCCTAGCAGACGATGTGAAAAAAAACAAGTCGCGTAAGGCGAAAATACAATATTTAGTCAAGTAGCTGTCGAACTCACAGAATGAAACTGAACGCAATGCCATTTTACTCGTAGCATCGTCAGGCCACCGCTCATGGCAAAGGCAGTGAAATTGACAAGAAGAGCGGGGTAGTAGTTGCGCTAAGAAGGATAGCACGCTTTTCTGTACCTCTCTTTGTTTTAACTTTCTGAGCGTGTTTTTAATCCAAACATATCATATCTATATGTTTTTGGAATCAGGAACCGACAAGGAATAAGATGAAAGTGTTTTTAAATTGATTTGGACAATTTAATTTTGATAATAATTTTTATATATTTAATTTTCAGAGCTTGTTTTTAATCCGAATATAACATATTTATATGTTTTTGGAATCAGCAAATGATGGAGAATAAGATAAACGTAAATTTGGATCGTTTTATAATTTTTATTTTTTTTTTACAATTTTCCGATTTTTAATGACCAAAGTCATTAATTAATTTTTAAGCCACCAAGCTGAAATGCAATACCGAACCCCGGGCTTCGTCGAAGATTACTTGACCAAAATTTCAACCAATTTGGTTGAAAAATGAGGGCGTGACAGTGCCGCCTCAACTTTCACGAAAAGCCGGATATGACGTCATCAAAGACATTTATCAAAAAAATGAAAAAAACGTTCGGGGATATCAATCCCAGGAACTCTCATGTCAAATTTCATAAAGATCGGTCCAGTAGTTTGGTCTGAATCGCTCTACACACACACACAGACAGACAGACACACACACACACACACACACAACACCACGACCCTCGTCTCGATTCCCCCCTCTACGTTAAAATATTTAGTCAAAACTTGACTAAATATAACAAAAATGAAGATTTGCTGTCTAAAAGTAGAGAAAAGGATAACAAGTACACAAAACCAAAATGGGATAATAACAATGGGACCAAGTTAGCTTTTGTAGTTAATCTGAATGAGGATGATATTTATACTGTTGAAACTAAATTACAAAATATGCTAGCTACAAGTGAGAGTACGACAACAGATGATGTTGATAGTGTTACTAATAAGATTTGTGATATTTTAAATTGTTCTGCTGAGAAAATCGGTGTAATTAAAGAACAAAAATTTATGAAAAAGCCACGTTCAAAGAAATTCAAACTGCAACAACCATGGTTTAGTGCAATATGCAAAGAGAAAGGAAAAATATTTGTACTTGCGAAAAATAAAGCAAGACGCTTTAAAAATGTGTTCAATGAACATGAAAAAAAAGTGCTTTTAAAGAATACAAAAAGACAATAAAAAAGGAATGCAAGTTGTATCATAATGAGTTCGTTAAAACTTTGAGAAAGTTAAGAAGTACTGACCCGAAAGCATACTGGAATCTTCTAAATAAAAATAAAAAAAATAATTCCAAAACTAACTATCCAACTTGTTCGAAGTTTTTCGAACATTTCACTAAACTACAAGAGTGTGATGATAATGAAATGGATGATAGTAATGAACCTTTAAATGAAGCAAGTAATGAATTTCTTAATGCGCCTTTTACAAAGGAGGAAGTTATCAAATGTATAGACAAGCTGAAAAACAATAAGGCATGCGGTCAGGATAAAATAATTAATGAGTATTTAAAAGCGTCACATGATCGAATGATTGATATTTATGTATTGTTGTTTAATGTTGTTTTGCAGTCAGGAAAGGTTCCAACACAATGGGCTGTAGGTGAAATTATTCCATTGTACAAAAATAAAGGCTCCCAAGCTGACCCCACAAATTATAGAGGAATTACTATACTCAGTTGCTTCGGAAAACTTTTCAGTGCAATTTTAAATGCTAGGTTATCAAATTTTTTGGAGAGTAATAATAAATTAGGTCAAGAACAAACAGGTTTCCGCACAGGTTTTTCAACACTAGACCATGTTTTTACTTTGCATTGTATATTAAAAAATTTTCTCAACAAAAAGAAGCGACTGTTTTGTGCATTTGTAGACTATGAAAAAGCGTTTGATAAAGTTCGCCGTGCATTTTTATGGGAGAAATTAGTTAGTTCTGATGTTAATGGGAAGTTTTTAAAAACTGTAAGAAATATGTACGAAAATGCCAAGTCTTGCGTTAAAGTTAATAGTGAGTGTTCTGGATATTTTCCCAGTTTGTGTGGAGTTAGACAAGGGGAAAACTTGTCACCGCTGTTTTTTGCTCTATTTTTAAATGATCTAAAGCCTTTTCTGTTGGAAAACAGTAATGGTTTACAATCTATGTCAAGAGAGGCTATTGTGGTTGGAATGGATGATACTGATGTAAATGCTTTGTTTCAAATGTTTTTATTACTGTATGCGGATGATACTGTGATCTGCTCAGAGTCTGAAAAAAACCTGCAAGAATGTTTAAACAAAATGCACGAATACTGTTTAAAATGGCGTCTAAATATTAATGTAAACAAAACGAAAGTTATAGTTTTTTCCAGAGGTAAAATTAGAAATAAACCATTGTTTACGTATAATGGCAATTTAATCGAAGTAGTGTTTGATGTAATGTACTTGGGCCTTAAAGCCATATGTGCTCGATGACTATACACGCTAATTGCTTTACCAACAGCTGGAGACATGCTAAATTAAGTTCCCTGCAAAATATTGTGGTCTAGGACCCCTTCAATGTTGAGATATGTTAATTTTCATTTTGATCTGGATCGTCCTATTTATAGATTTGCCAACAGAGGTAGCGTTGACGCAAGGGAAATAACTCCGCGTCTTTGTTTACATCCAAAGTTTTTGAGACTCTAAAACAAGCTGTAATGCATGTATATGGTCCGCGCATGGCGACATATCGTCATTACATGGTCTTATGGTGCGTTTGACATCGATTATGGGCAAACTACACTTTGTAAACACGGGAGCGCGTACATATGCCTTTAAAATTAATTATAATAACAAATTTTCAGTCGCACAGAAGAATCTATATGATCGTGCCTCAAGGGCAATGTTTGTTCTCTTGCGTACTTGTAGACAATTGTCACTGCCTGTGGACATACAAGTTGACCTGTTCGATAAAATGATTGCTCCAATTTTACTATACGGATGTGAGGTATGGGGTTTTGGTTCCTGTGAACTTGCTACTAAACTTCAATTGCGTTTTTATAAAATTGTTTTCAAACTAAGAAAATCAACTCCAAATGCTATGATATTTGGTGAACTTGGAAGATATCCACTAGATGTTCATATGAAATGTAGAATGCTTTGCTATTGGTATAAATTGATTAGTCCTATTCATAAAAATAAATTTTCAAGTATTGTGTATTGTGAATGCCCCTGCTAAGGAGCCTTCTGTGTCTTTGGATTCTTTTTGTTTTGCTTGTGTTTTTTAGTCATGCTTCTAGCTTGACTCGCATGCGACTTTCCGTGGTGGTGGCTTCCCCTTTTTCTGATCTCCTTCTCACCTCTTTTCTTTCACTTTTCTTTCCTTATCTCACTTTTGCACCTATTTGTGCACTTTTGCCACCTCTGTAGTTTCGCGTGCGGGTCTAGCTCGCTCTTTATCTTCTAGTTTTCTTTATTAAGTATGAGCGTCCTGGTACGACCTTTGTTTTTGTTTTACTGACGTTAAATAATTATTGTAACGAACAAATTTATAAACGAGAGTGTGGCCGGCGTTTTTCTGAGATTAATTTCATGTGCCTGTATGGCTCAAGCTGGACACCATGCTAGCCTATGGAGATTTTCCCCGGAGAGCACGGGACGCATGCTTTGTAACAGTAAAACCGTAGTAACGCGCAGTAACTTTTAGTTCACCTCTGTGGTGGATAGCCTGTATTCGTTGTCACTTGCTGGGAAGCCGTTCAGGGAACAACATGTTTTTAGTATAGATAGGTTTTTTGCTCTGTTCCTGGGACCAGTTTTATCAAGTTAATTTGTAATGTTCTGTTTAGTTGCTCGCCTTGAGCCTGTTTAGATTATATTGATGCTGTCAAAGGCGAGTATCCATTTCTGACTCCATGTTGCTCTTATTTACCGAATTCGTGTAATTTTCGTTTCGAATCTTTGTTTGTTATGACTTCTTTCCGTTTCTTTGTCTTCTTTCCGTTTCTTTGTCTTACGTTTTTATCTATGCAAGGGAAGAGCTGAGACTGTTCTGGTTTATTATGATTTGACTTTAAGCCAGTTTTTGTTTGCTAACCTTCTGTAAGATTTTGGTTCATGTTTGCGAGTTGTATTTGTATTTCTCCGTCCTGTAATGTTGGTCAGCTTTCCTTTCACTGCGTGTCGTTTCTTGTTTAGTTAGCCTAGTGTGTCCTACGTTTATTCTATGTTAGGGTTTTCTAACATATTTTGTCTTGGTGTTCATGATAGCTTTGGTGATTTTTTCTTGATTTGCCGCCATCTTGTTTCGGCCGCCATTTTGACGTCCATCTTTGATGTTTATGTTTTTAGGACACCTTTTATGTTTAGTTTGATGTTTAGAATTCTAAGTTTAGTTTTTTCTTTTTATCAGTTTCCACCGCTCCGCGCTCCGCGCTTCTCGCTCCACGCTCCACGCTCTACTGTTCTACGCTCCCACTCAAGCTAGTCATATCTACTCCACATTTTAGCATCAATTCATATTCTAAACTTAGATCAGTTTTTCCGCCACGCTCCAATATAAGTTATTCAGCTCTCCATAGGTTTATGTTTATCTTTTTCTATATTAATATTACGAACTGATTCCGGATTCCTATGACATTGACAAGTATGACCATATCCACAATAAAACTTTAATTAATTTTCCAATTCTAGTGTTCGTTTTGTTTTGTGAGCGCGTCGGTTCTTTGTAGCATCAAAATTACATCCTCCAGAATTTACATAAGTCATCTTAAAATCTTACAGCAACTCAAGGGCAAGCACATGTATTGCTTTACTTATAAATTGTATATCAACAAGATGATTGAATCTAATTATTTATGTTTTATTGAAAAAACCTTAAATGAAATTGGTCTCTCTGGCCTTTGGACTTTTCAAGAAAATGTTCAATACTCAAGCGCATGGTTTAAAACGAAAGTAAAAAGAAGCTTGTATGACCAGTATAATTATCCATAAATGGTTTACAGAAATTGGAAAAAAAAATTTTTGGAATTATTGAATGTTTAAAGATATTTTTGCATGTGAAGACTATGTCACACACCTGCCATATCAGCAATGTGTTTCAATGATGAAGTTTAGAACATTAAATAACAATTTGCCTGTTCAGAAAGAACGTTATCTTAACATCCCGAGGTCAGAAAGAACTTGCACCAAATGTGTATCACAAGACATAGGTGATGAATTCCATTATTTATTTGTCTGTGATTTTTTCAAAGAAGAAAGAGCTGAGTTGTTACCACCTTACTATTGGAAAAAACCTAATGCACTTAAATTTAAAAAGTTGTTTGCTACTAAGAAAAAGAAATTGCTAAAGAATATCTTGTACTTTATAAATAGAATTTGTAACAGTTTTTCATAATTTAATTTTTTTTTTTAATTTACTATATTAGTATATATTATGATTGAATTGATTGTATTTATTGTTCAAAATTCCCCCAGGGGTTATGGACTAATAAAAACTTGAAACTTGAAACTTGTGATGCATGTCTGAATGGTCTGGATGGCGGAATGTGTCTTTGCAGGGGGACTGGGCTTATACAGCTGGGTGTCATCAGCAAAAGACTGATTTAAAACAGAATGGTTTTGAATCAGTGTGGATAGGGGCTTAGTGTACATGATGAAAAGGATTGGACCGAGTACTGAACCTTGAGGAACACCGAAAGAAAGTGGGGCTGGAGCAGACATCTGGCCATCGACAAGCACAGCCTGAGTCCTGCCAATGAGATAGGACTCAAGCCATGCTAGCGGTGGACCGGAGATGCCGTACAGAGTCTGAAGTCTATGGAGAAGCGTGACATGCTCAATCGTGTCGAACGCTGCAGAAAGGTCAAGTAGGGTAAGCACTGACACATCACAACCATCCAGAGCAGATGCCTATTAACCGTAATGGACAAGTTGTCTATTCCGCGAATTCAGCAATAGTTAGTTTCAAGTATGTGTGTGTGTGTGTGTGTGTGTGTGTGTGTGTGTGTGTGTGTGTGTGTGTGTGTATGTGTGTGTGTGTGTGTGTATGTGTGCGTGGGTGTGTGGGTGTGTGTGTGTGTGTATGTGTGTGTATGTGTGTGTGTGTGTGTGTGTGTGTGTGTGTGTGTGTGTGTGTGTGTAGAGCGATTCCGAGAAAACTACTGGACCGATCTTCATGAAACTTCACATCAAAGTTCCTGGGTATGATATCCCCAGACCATTTTTTCGTTTTTTGATAAATGTCTTTGATGACGTCCTATCCGGCTTTTTGTGAAAATTGAGGCGGCACGGTCACACTCTCAGTTTTCGATCGAATAGCTTGACATTTTGATTTGATTAAGCAATCTTTCACAAAGCCCGGACTTTGGTATTGCATTTCAGCTTGGAGGCTTACAAATTAAGTAATCTGAAAATTCTAATTAAAATTATTTGTTTAGAAA
>NC_090246.1:5576971-5586971 GCF_037325665.1 Littorina saxatilis | reverse complement strand
CATGGCACTAACATTCATGTAGTCGTTTATAACTGAGGTTGAAAAATTCGCTTCATGACGAGACAAGTATAAATGCCATTCACCCAAACTGAAAACTTCTCTGCCGTCTGCTCGCGTTGTACGGATTAGCTGTTCTCTTCTCCTCCCCTTGTTGCATCCTAGTTCTTCAGTTGTTTCTAGTTTTCCGTTGATGTTGTGTTTTGGTCTTCTTCATAAGTAGTCTTGTTCAAAATTAAAAAAACTCAAACTTCTTTTTGTTGTATACGAATGAACTAATAAAAAGCTGTTTAACAGCTGTGTTGTCAAATCGAGTTTTTTTCCAAAGTCAGTGTGGCGCCTGCGCAAAACTAATGCGCATAAGAAACGGCGTCTGCTATCAAAACCTGAGATCAACGCATCGACACAAAAACTGTCATTTTGTAAGTTTGGAACAACAAATCAAGGTCAGAACAGCTATATAATCGCTATTGTATTTTCAGCGTAGCAATAGGGTCCGATATTTAGACTCGAACAAGTATAATGCGACTCGTCTTCGACTCGTCGGCATTATACTTGTCTCGTCTAAATATCGGACCCTATTGCTACGCTGAAAACACAATAGCTGTTAATATATTTCCCTGTCTACCTCAGCGTGTCTAAAGAACATTGAGCAAATGAAATCAAACGAAGCTGATGATCATAACGCTGATATTTTTTTTATGTGACAATCAGGATGCTACTTACCTCATCAAAGAATCAGAATGTCATATAATTAGCTGCGACATTGTAATAAACCTTATAGTGAGTTGTGAGAACGAGTTTGCAACCACACAATGCCACATGAACATGATGTTGCTAATGCACGTTCATAAATGACAGGGCCGGACTACCGGGGGGGTTATGGGGGTTGCAGAACCCCCCCCCCCCCCCCTAGCCTAAACATGTACCTCACTTATTTAAAAAAAATGTATTATTGTTTATTTTTGCCGTTTCATGCAAGGAGCGACCATTTTCCTATCTCAGAATATGAACCCCCACAAGGGGCTCTGCCCCTTGACCCCGCTAGGGGGAACATCCCCCTGGACCACCACTGGCAACCCCCCCCCCCCCTCCTCTTAGCCTAGTCCGGCCCTGAATGAATGCGATCATGTCAGTGCACAAGCCAACGATCAACTCGAGCATGGCTCGGGCAAACTAACAGTCATACGCGATCACGGCCTTGTTAATAAAATTAACAACAGATCATGATCTTGGTAATTTCTGTTTAAAAATGTCTATGATCGACCTTGCTTATACAGAATAGCAATTTGAAACAATATGTATCATCATGAATGAACATTAAGGAACAATCACAAATAAACAGCGTCTGATTTGTAAATGGACATGGCTTTGCTAATGCACAATCAAATGAACACTACGTTGCAAATGCATAGCCATCACCAGTTGATACTTGATGAACTTAGGTGTCATTAATGAAAACCGAAATATGGTGAGAAAAACAACAACAGTAGAAAAACACCCCCCCCCCCCCCCCCACCCACACACACGCACACACACACACACACGCATACACACAAAACAAGTTAAACGTTACTGTTTTAGCTTCTAATTTGACCTTCATATAAAGTTACTTTGTAACAAAAATTAAAAAATGTCTCAATAAAGAGTTACATTTATTGACTTTCTTTCTTCGGCGCTAATAATGAAGCGCAAAACTGACAAATATTTCCATGTTCTACTTGTTCTGGCGTTCTTTCTCTCTTTGTTCCTGTCCCTCTTTGGACATACAAAATAATGTATTTTTCGAACAAACCAAATGACGAAAAACAACTTTGAATGCCACTTGACGTAGTCCTACGTCAGCATGCCATCTCAAGCTTTCTTAACAAAGCATCTCATCAAATCATCTTTGTGTAAAGCATCTCATCAAATCATCTTTGTGTAAAGCATCTCATCAAATCATCTTTGTGTAAAGCATCTCATCAAATCATCTTTGTGTAAAGCATCTCATCAAATCGTCAGTACGTTGCATACATTTTGCTCGGTGAAAACACCAGATGAAAGACGCTCAACATGATCATACCCCTCCTTAAAAATAGTGTACTGGCAATCTGTCTAGATGGTCTATATAATCTCAGTAAGGGCTGGGTATCGCAAGAGCTGAATAAACTTAGCAAAACAATTATTGCGACAAATTTCGCGTCGTATCCTGAAAGACTGAAAGTAATCCACCACATCACTGTTCACACACAGCGCTTTAAGTTATGGTACCCCTCAAGATTGAAAGCAATCCACCACATCACTGTTGACACACAGCGCTTTAAGTTATGGTACCCCTCAAGATTGAAAGCAATCCACCACATCACTGTTGACACACAGCGCTTTAAGTTATGGTACCCCTCAAGATTGAAAGCAATCCACCACATCACTGTTGACACACAGCGCTTTAAGTTATGGTACCCCTCAAGATTGAAAGCAATCCACCACATCACTGTTGACACACAGCGCTTTAAGTTATGGTACCCCTCAAGATTGAAAGCAATCCACCACATCACTGTTGACACACAGCGCTTTAAGTTATGGTACCCCTCAAGACTGAAAGCAATCCACCACATCACTGTTGACACACAGCGCTTTAAGTTATGGTACCCCTCAACATTGACGCAAAACCTGTTTTTGACCCCTCATGCGATCGACACCTGCATCAGTAGGAATACCATAGCACACGAAGTACGCAAGCCAGCTAAATAAACAACATGTTCAGGGGAGATAATGGATTTGACTTTCTTCTCGTGTGTTAAAGTTGACAAGTTGTGCATATTATGATTCCGTTTTTGTCACGTCGATTTTTGGGGTACCCTTATTTGAGCGGCGGTTACGTGATCCCTGTTATAGAAATCTTTGATCAGAAAGGTGTGCCAGAAAGTCAAGTAGACTTCCTTAAATGGCAAAGACAGTTTGGGTGATATGACACGGAAATTACTTTTTTCATTGGGGTGCAAAAAGTTTCGCAATAATTTGTTTTGCTTAGTTTGCATCACAGATTGCAAGTCATTCGGTGGATGGCGAGTTTTTCTGGCCTTCTACAATAGTTTATTTATCAAAACAATGCTCCATACTGGCAAGTAATCCAAATAGAGAATATATTTAAATAATCGTTTACAGGCAGGCAGGGTGTGCCGAAACAAAAATTCAATTTTTATGTTATATTTTAATGGACAATAAAGTGCTGTTATTGTTATTGTTATTGTTGTTATTGTTAAATCCGCGCCTATGCTGCTCAAAGTAAGCAGTAGTGCTTCATTCGTACACTCTGACCGAGAATAAAGTGTACATAGGTATCAGGAGCATTCGTGTATTTTAGTTGAATGCTGGACAGATAGGCTGTCACTGAAACAATTGTTTGTTTGTTTGTTTGCTTAACGCCCAGCCGACCACGAAGGGCCATATCAGGGCGGTGCTGCTTTGACATATAACGTGAGCCACACACAAGACAGAAGTCGCAGCACAGGCTTCATGTCTCACCCAGTCACATTATTCTGACACCGGACCAACCAGTCCTAGCACTAACCCCATAATGCCAGACGCCAGGCGGAGCAGCCACTAGATTGCCAATTTTAAAGTCTTAGGTATGACCCGGGGTTCGAACCCACGACCGATTACGGGGCGGACGCCTTACCACTAGGCCAACCGTGCCGGTCCTGAAAGAATTAGCCATTACATGTCAAGTGTAAATGTTAAACAACATGCCATTTACATTTGGTTTGGAACTTTGTATCTGGCCTTGATGTAAATTTTACACTGGCTTGGAAGTAGGAACACAAGAAGTTCCTGCAATGTAGACAATGCAGCAACAACCAAAAACAACAACAACGGAATGAGAGAGATATATATATATATAAACAGAGAAAGACAAAGACATAGAGAGCGAGAGAGAAAGAGAAAGAGAGAGTGAAAGAGAGAGTGAGAAAACGCGAGGAAGAGAGAGAGAGAGAGAGAGAGAGAGAAAGCGAGAGAGAGAAAGCGAGAGAGAGAAAGCGAGAGAGAGAAAGTCTGAGGGAGAGAGAGAGTAACTCTGAGAGAGAGAGAGAGAGAGAGAGAGAGAGAGAGAGAGCGAGCGAGAGAGAGAGTAAGTCTGAGAGAGAGAGAGAGAGTAAGTCTGAGAGAGAGAGAAAGCGAGAGAGAGTAAGTCTGAGAGAGAGAGAGAGAGAGAGAGAGAGAGAGAGAGAGAGAGAGAGAGAGAGAGAGAGAGAGAGAGAGAGAGAGAGATGACCGACGCAAGACGGACCGATAGGGGCCGATAGATTGCGGGTTTGGGGGAAGAGGAGGTCGCTCTACAGTCGCTCTACAGGTATGCCAGGCTCATCGTCCGGTCGTCGCTTGACGTTCATCTGCTGGTCATCTGCCCGCCGACCTGTGGGGACAAGCTGGTGATGAAGGGTGATGTCCGGTGTGGCAGTGGTGTGCAGACGCGGGTCTCTGCACTGGGGGAGGTCAGTGGGCTGCATAGGCGGTCCGGCATCCGGCCCGTTGGTTGGGCTGGCACAGGGGCTGCGAGGAGGTGCAGTCGGAACCAGGGGGGTGATATTCTCAACGGTTCCGGATAGGCGTTCAGACACGTCGTGATCCATTAGCAGGCCGTTTGGCGCTCCTGTCGTTGACCTCTTCGAGCACTCATTGCCACGACAGCCTTTGCAATGGCCCTCAATGGTGATGTTGTTGTGGATGATTGGGGAACAGGGGTGATTCGCGCAGTATCCCGGAAGGTCAGGGATGGCGCCAGGTTTTCCCTTCGTTCTTCCGCGTCCTTGGTCACGACTTGGAGATCCTCCGGGGGAGCTACTCTGACTGGACGAGCGTGTTTGTTGTGACTGTGAGTCGACGTCAGACAGGTCGGACTCTCCACTCGGAGGACGGGCAGAGGCGCGTGGGGCGTCATGGACCGATGCTGTTGTAGTGTCCGAGCGAGTGGAAAGGCGGTCATCGTCTTCGTCGGAGATTGCCCTTCTGTTAGGAATAGCCGACACTCTAGCTGGCTCGCGATTTTCGACATGATCAGGCTGTTGACCAATCTCTGGGTCTTCTACAAAGTCATTGGGGTTCACACTCATCAAACGCGTCTGGTCATCATCGTTGTCAGCTTGCTGGAGGTTGGCGTTGGTCGCGGTTGAATTCAAGAGAGCGGAGTTCGGGTTATCTGTAGTGCTTGAGCCTGTGAGAGAAATTAATAAATAAATAGACTGCTAATGTTCCAAAATTCAGAATAAGAAACAACAAGAATGTTATGTCATGGGAACGTTTTATTCATGACGTTTTGTTTTGTGATAAATATAGCCTTCCAATAACATACCTTTCTCGGTTGTTGTTTTTATCCTGTGAGAGAAAAATATCACGTCTGTCATTAGACAATGTCGTTGCGGCTTCCAATTCCGAATAACACAGGTATCATCACTCATATTTATCTCGCTTTTGTCTTTTTTGAAATCATTCAAGCTCACTTGAAACCTTTCTGCGATAATAGTGATATGTGATAAAAACGAGTTTTAGTCCTTTTACATGAGATCAGCAAGCCTTTTAGAGCCTTTCTTGAAATCTGCCGTGGGAAATCCTGCTTTTTACATTTAATCAAGTTTTGATTAAATGTTTTAACATAGAGGGGGAATCGAGACGAGGGTCGTGGTGTATGTGTGTGTGTGTGTGTGTGTGTGTGTGTGTGTGTGTGTGTGTGTGTGTGTGTGTGTGTGTGTGTGTGTGTGTGTGTGTGTGTGTGTGTGTGTGTGTGTAGAGCGATTCAGAGTAAACTACAGGACCGATCTTTATGAAAGTTTTCATGAGAGTTCCTGGGTATGATATCCCCAAACTTTTTTTCTTTTTTTCGATAAATGGCTTTGATGTCGTCATATCCGGTATTTTGTAATAGTTGAGGCGGCACTGTCACACCCTCATTTTTCAAACAAATCGATTGAAATTTTGGCCAATCAATCTTCGACGAAGGCTGGACTTTGGTATTGCATTTCAGCTTGGAGGCTTAAAAATTAATTAATGACTTTGGTCATTAAAAATCTGAAAAATGTAATTAAAATTAGTTTTTTTATAAAACGATCTAACATTACGTTTATCTTATTCTTCATCATTTTTTGATTCCAAAAACATATAAATATGTTATATTTGGATTAAAAACAAGCTTTGAAAAAAAAATATGAAAATCATGATTAAAATTAAATTTCCGCAATCGATTTAAAAACTATTTCATCTTATTCCTTGTCGGTTCCTAATTCCAAAGAACATATAAATATGATATGTTTGGATTAAAAACACGTTCAGAAAGTTAAAAAGAATAGAGATATAGAAAAGCGTGCTATCCTCCTCAGCGCAACCGCTACCGCGCTTTTCTGGATTGTTAATTTCACTGCCTTTGCCACGAGCGGTGACGGACTGTGTGATGATATCTTCTGCTATTGGTCTGTTTCGACAGTGATATCAAAATCTCGACCTCCGGTCTCGATTTTGATATCACTGTCTCAACAGACCATAGCAGAAGATATCATCACAGTCAGTCAATGTTAGATATATTGCTAATTCTCTGGACATTTTGTATTTACTGTAAAGAAATTACAAAAGTATTTGTCTCAGTTTTGGCTGTTCCATATCCCTCCCTTTGATTATTATTTCTTTTTGTTCACTCTTTTCTTGTACTTTTCAGTATTTCAAAATGTCTTTTCTTTCAAAAAGTCTTTAGTCACTTGCTCAACTAAATTCTGGGATAATTACATTTTCATATATATTTGTTTGCTTTTAAATGTAGGAGGTCTTGTTTTTGAAGCGGGGAAGCAATAAAGAGGTCGTCGATATCAAAACTGATATCGACGGAAATGTCGTCGATATCACTTTTGCACTGAGCTTAGTTTTGCACAATTGACCAATGGAAATCCACGTAACATATGAAATAGCAATATACGATGCTACGAGTGTACGGTCTTGCGGAAAAAATGAAATGCGTACAGTTTCATTCTGTGAGTTCGACTGAGCTTGACTAAATGTTGTATTTTCGCCTTACGCGACTTGTTTTTTATTTCAAACAGCTCAGGTTTGAGACAATGTGTTTTTTCTTTCACATATAGTCACTGCAGTGAAATGTGCCGTGCCAGTTTCACAGCACTAGCACAGTGAAAGACTTTGCCCCTTTTCCTCTTTCAGTTGTAGGGCTGTTACTTCGATTCATTTTGTTTGGCTCATTAACTCAAATGAATATGAAAGTTTCGGCTGTTTTTGTTTTACCTTTACGATAGTCACTCGTGGCACTATTCTCCCATCGTGAAAAAGGTTAGCAGCTCTGTGAATTGAAAATAGGCAAAGCTTTCCACGATTTGAAATAAGTGCAAGCATTTCGTCAACTTGCGACACCAAACGACACCAAACGACACCAAACGACAGACACCAAACGACACCATGGTCGTAAACAAACTTACCTTGTTCATCGGGCAATGGCTGGTTTGCTCTTGGTCGGGCCTTTCCTGCTCGTGAAAACATCGCACTCCTGTCCTTCAGCCACTGTATCCAAGACTGCGGGAGACACAACTTGCAGACACAGACCACTAGGATTCCAATGACGCCAAACAACATGATAACCAACACGGCAGTCGTGCTGGTATTTGCTGTGGTCTCTGCAGCGCCTAGAGCGGGAAAAGAAGAAAACACAATCTTTCACAGTGCTTATGTTCAGGTTCATGCCTGTTTATCTTCTGTTTGAAATCAAAGTTCGACATCCTTCAAAATGCAAATCACTCTGTTTGCATAAATTGTTGTGTAGTACGGCTTGCACTGTACATACCTCCCTTTCGCTACTGATACGGGCAGTGAGCGATTCGATACAATCTTAATCTTAATGATGACGAGCGAGTTCTTTGATTTCAAATTACAATCCAATAGCAAAGACTATACGTGAGAACAAACAGCAAACAACCGTTTAAAAATTTAAAAACACATTACCAGAAAATGTTGATTGTTTTCGAAAAACTGTCATTCCCAAGAAAATGGTGAATGTACTAAAAAGTAAAGGTATGAGTCCATCTTTGCAGCTATGCAAGTTTCCAGGTAACCAAAACGTACCAGTGGTTGCGTGTAGATAGGTCGATGTCGTGGGTGTTGCTGTTGACGACAGCGGTGTTGTAGTTGTCGAGTTGCGTTGCAGATATTGGGCGCAGTAGAGAAGACAGTTTTGGTGGACATCGTTGGTTCCGCACAGCTGTTGGCGAGATTCGCAAGACTGGCATCGCTCTTGTTGGGGCGCCTCATTGCAGAAAAACACGCCTTTTGGACAACAGTCTCGGAAGCATGTGAAGTGGCTTTTTTCACATACTGCACACAAACAAAACACAACATAATCAAGTGAAAATGGTGAACATATTTGTGATCCATGATGCATACGTCCATTAAATGCAGCCGACTATCCAACAGAACAAAACGTTACAGTTACATTTATTTTTATCAAAAGTCATCTTTATGTTTGGCTTTATTTTTGTCAAATCAGTACTGAAGACTATTCAGTCTACCCTTAACTTAAGGCTTAAGTGTACGAAGTAAAGTCAAAATGGGTAGCTCCCCCAATTGACTTATCCTAAAGAAAACATACACGAAGCATTTTTGTTTAAAAAGTGATTGAAATCATGTATTTAGGTTCGATAATCGTATTTGTTCTTTACATTTTTTCAACTTTTTTTTCAGTAGGGATTCTTGTGCAAAACAATCTGATACTATTGCATACATTATCTTATAAATACGCACTTAACGCCCTACTTTTCTTTAAATGTATCGCCTTAGCAAACCCTGAACCTAAATTTTAAAAAACAATCTTTCAAAAAGTTTAGGTCACTTTTATGTACCTTGTTCTAAGGTGTAGACTAAAATCATGTTTTATTTCAAACTTCAGGCGGGGAGGGGGGTCGCTAGTTGCATCATATTAAGCACGTAATAGGGCATTCACATTTTTACTGTGGTTACCGAGGTACATTCCCTTGGCAATTGCATGTAACAGCAACATTTGTTATCACTTTTGCATATTTAGTTTTATGTTTATTTGTGTTTCATGTTTAAAGTTAAGTTTAAACAAGTCGCGTAAAGCGAAAATACAACATTTAGTCAAGCTCAGTCGAACTCACAGAATGAAACTGAACGCACTGCATTTTTTCCGCAAGACCGTTTTCTCGTAGCATCATCTGTCCACCGCTTGTTCTGAGCGTGTTTTTAATCCAAACATATCATATCTATATGTTTTTGTAATCAGGAACCGACAGGGAATAAGATGAAATTGTTTTTAAATCGATTTCGGAAATTTAATTTTAATCATAATTTTTATATTTTTAATTTTCAAAGCTTGTTTTTAATCCAAATATAACATATTTATATGTTTTTGGAATCAGCAAATAATGACAAATAAGATGAAATTGTTTTTGGATCGTTTTATAACAAAATAATTTTAATTACAATTTTCAAATTTTTATCAATTAATTTTTAAGCCTCCAAGCTGAAATGCAATACCAAAGCCCGGCCTTCGTCGAAGATTGCTTGGCCAAAATTTCAATCAATCTCATTAAAAAATGAGGCTGTGACTTTTACAAAAAGCCGGATATGACGTCATCAAAGACATTTATCGAACAAATCAAGAAAATATCTGGGAATATCATGCCCAGGAACTCTCATGTAAAATTTCATAAAGATCGGTCCTGTAGTTTACTCTGAATCGCTCTACACACACACACACACACACACACACACACACACACACACACACACACACACACACACACACACACACACATAGACACACATACACACAAACACCACGACCCTCGTTTCGATTCCCCCTCTATGCTAAAACATTTAGTCAAAACTTGACTTAATGTAAAAATGAATTAAAAAGGGGGTTTTCTTAATATTTTGGGTAAAGTAACCATTCGTTTTTTGTTTTCGATGTTGTTCCTCTATTAGCCTTACTCAGGTGTGATCATGTGATTGTTGGTTT
>NC_090246.1:5566971-5571971 GCF_037325665.1 Littorina saxatilis | reverse complement strand
TTGCTTGAGTCAGCAGAGATTTTGTGGCTTGACCCTATAATCTGAATGAATATCCAATTGTGATGTGAAGTACACTTCATCGTTTTACCTGTGCATACAGTTATATTTGTCAAATGTTGTTCTCAAATAGTTGAAATAGTTTACCCTATCTAGGGCAATGAACCTCTCTCTCCCCTCCCCCCACACCCATCTGGCAAGTTCGAGAAAATCAGTAATGTTCGTGGTTCAAATTCTGTTATTTAAGATTGTATTCATGTAAATTTATTTTGCTGTGGCAGTGACCACAGAAATTGTCGCCAGCAATTCTAAGAATGGGGTCACGAGAATCAACACTGTCCGACGATATGATCGACTTAAATTCTAATTGAAAACATGCTGTAAAAACTCCACAAACTGTGATAACATAATATTGACTACGAAAATGACAAACGGGATTTTAGTTATTCTTTTTTAAGACAAAATAACAGCAAAGCCTACCTGAAACCGTCTTCTCGCGTGGAAGGCCGCAGTTGCACTGAGATACGAAAGCTTGCAAAAAAATTCCAGGTGAGGGGATATTAAAAAAAATCCCTTTTATGGGCCACTCCTGGGTAATGTTTCTAAGCCGTTTCCCCTTCGTGTGGTTGTGTGGAGTGTGTCAGTGTCACAGACCAAACCATCAGTTTGAGTGGATGGCCAGTTCAGTTCGACGTCGAGCTTCAGTTGTGTGTGTGTGTGTGTGTGTGTGTGTGTGTGTGTGTGTGTGTGTGTGTGTGTGTGTGTGTGTGTGCGTGCGTGCGTGTGTGTGTATGTGTGTGTGTGTGTATACCGGTATTTGTGCGTGCGTGCGTGCGTGCGTGCGTGCGTGCGTTCGTGCGTGCGTGCGTGCGTTCGTGCGTGTGTGTGTGTGTGTGTGTGCGTGCGTGCGTGCGTGCGTGTGTGTGTGTGTGTCTGCTTGCCTGGGTTACTGTCAGTGTGGGTTACTGTCAGTGTGTCTATCTGTCTGTATAGTTCATGCTACTTCGTAGTAGAATAATTATTGCCCTTCGCCTTCGGGTTTCCCCGATTACCGAAATAAAGCCAGCTCAGATCAAGGTGATAACTGCTCCTACATGCCAGGTGCAACATATTTAGGCCTAAATGTCTTAACTTATTTCTGATGACAGGTAATTGTTTATTTTGTGTGTGAACGACAAAGATATAGCACTTTAATTTGTGTGTGGTGGGTGTGTCACAGTGTGTGTGCGTGTGTGTGTGTGTGTGTGTGTGTGTGTGTGTGTGTGTGTGTGTTTGTGTCTGTTGAGTTTCAAGCCATTTTGATTTGTTTTTGCTACTGTTATAAGACCTAAGATAATGTATTATCCATACTATGAAACATATATTGGAAAGTAAGGTGTTATTCTCTATGTATAGTCGATTTTGTATATGTGTATACAATATGTAACGTAGTTAAAGTACTTTTCTCATGATGAATGATATTGCAGTTATTCACGAATTTGGACATGAAAAGATGCCAAACCACATTTCATATTTGGCAAAAACTATGTATCATTTCACTTACACATACACCGGAAAAACTTGACTGAAGAGCCAATTACTGGTATGTTGTTGTTTTTTTAAATCAGTAAATCTCACTTCATTTGATCCTATCTAAAACACACTTTTATGACAAATGTTTACTTCACGGTTTTTTACACTCCTATGATTTTTAGCATTCGTAGTGAAAATTATTTTAACGTGGTAAGTTTGTTTGTCAATTTTAAGGAAAAAGTACTGCTTGTGCAAGTCTTTTTGTGAGCTAACAGTGTATTGAGAATTGTGGTGGTTTTCTTTTTCTCGATATTAATTCTTGTTCTCGCATCTTGATTTACGTTATTTGATTGGATGGGTCCTATTAAGCCAGGCCGTACCCCCAAAAAAGGTTCAGTTTAGTTTCCTGGCTTAAATAAAATGTGTGCCTCATTTAAATATAGTGTGTACTTGTATGTGTGACTGTATGTGTGACTGTATGTGTGACTGTATGTGTGACTGTATGTGTGACTGTATGTG
Organism: Littorina saxatilis; assembly: GCF_037325665.1. NCBI lineage: Eukaryota > Metazoa > Mollusca > Gastropoda > Littorinimorpha > Littorinidae > Littorina > Littorina saxatilis. The sequence continues at coordinate 5,569,943 of NC_090246.1, read as the reverse complement.
TGACTGTATGTGTGACTGTATGTGTGACTGTATGTGTGACTGTATGTATAAGCGAGAAGCAAAGAGGTAAACTCTGTGTGTGTGTGTGTGTGTGTGTGCGTGCGTGCGTGTGTGTGTGTGTGTGTGTGTGTGTGTGTGTGTGTGTGTGTGTGTGTGTGTGTGTGTAGTGTGTGTGTGTAGTGTGTGTGTGCAGCGTATGTGTGTGTGTGTGTGTGTGTGTGTGTGTGTGTGTGTGTGTGTGTGTTGTGTATGTATCTGTCTGTCTGACTGTCTGTCTGTCTGTGTTTGTGTGTGCGTGCGTGCGTGCGTGCGTGATATATTTTGAAAATCTGATCGTGGATAAAAGTCTTGCTACTTTTGAACTGTCACAAAATCAAACAAGTCCGGCTTGTGTATCAACACATTCAGTCAATCTATCGAACGGAAGCTAAACAACAGGCACTGAAAACCAAGGATCAGTCATCCCCTTGACTACTTTAGCGCTTAGCTAGCCGAAACCCGAAGACCGAGACTGGTCGGTCTTGTCTCGGCGAAGCATGCGAATATAGGACCTAATTTGCCCTAAACCGATTTTCTTTAGTTTAACACATTTTAGAGTGAAAATAACATTCCTATATAATTTTGGATTCACGAAATGACCAAGAATGCATTACATTCCCTTTTCAATCTGTTCATTAAATTTCAATTTCGAGTAGGTTTTTTTAAATGGAATTTAATGACAAAAAATCATTATCAATTTTTTGCTTTGGAGCTGAAATGCAATCCCATAGTTCGGTATGAGTCTAAGATTGTTTGACCAAAAGATTCAATCAATTTGATTAAAACAAATGAGGTAACATCAACTACAATTAAAAGATATGTCATTCAAGACACTTATCGAAAAACAACAACAACAACAACAACAACAGCAACAACAACAACAACAACAACAACAACAACAACAACAACAACAACAACAACACACACACACACACACACACACACACACACACACGTACGCAACACACACACACGCTTTTGTATATGTGTATATATATAAAATTAAAATAAAAATGTTCATTACCACCACATCTTGTTTTTGACATGACATTAGGGTTAAAGATGTATCGCTTGAAGAGCGACAAGTTTACAGAAGCATCATTTGAATATACTTAAAGCAAAGGCAACATTTCCATACTCTAATAATTATCAACAATGCTGGGTGTAGTGGTGAAGGTGGTGTGTGTATATGTCTCTCCGTCTGTGTATGTGTGTGTGTGTGTGTGTGTGTGTGTGTGTGTGCGTGCGTGCGTGCGTGCGTGTGTGTGTGTGTGTGTGTGTGCGTGTGTGTGCGCGTGCATTCGTGCGTGCGTGCGTGCGTATGTATATGTGTGTGCGTGCGTGCGCGCGTGTGTGTGTGTTGCTTACGTGTGTGTGTGTGTGTGTGTGTGTGTGTGTGTGTGTGTTGCGTGTGTTCTTTCTTTCTTTATTTGGTGTTTAACGTCGTTTTCAACCATTCAAGGTTATATCGCGACGGGTTGCGTGTGTGCACCGCTATAATGGCAATAAGAATATTGCCCTGCACATTTGCCGCGTTTAGGAATATGAAAGACGATCTGTACTAAAAAAAATACCTTGAGGTTGACTAGATTTATGCAAACACAAAAAAGCTGGACTGTTATATTGAGACAAAGGCGTTCTTGTTGTTGCCGAAGTTCCCGTCTAGTGGTTAAAGGGAGGCAACTTACTAAAACAAAAACGCTATGTCACAACAGGGTTGTGTATCCTGCTTGAACAGACATGGGCAACACGTACACTGAATGTAGGAAAGCAAACATTGCTGTTGAACCAGAGCCCTCGACCGAAACCAGTACAGGATCAAATTCAAACACAGTGTCCTCGTGTCCTTTGAACTTCGAAATAATATTTCCTCACGGATGAACCTGAACTTCAACAAACCGTCACGGTACTCTTCTTCTTCTTTTTCTTCTGCGTTCGTGGGCTGAAATTTTACGTGCATAACCGTTTTTACCCCGCCATTTAGGCAGCCATACGCCGCTTCCGGAGGAAGCATGCTGGGTATTTTCGTGTTTCTATAACCCACAAAACTCTGACATGGATTACAGGATCTTTTCCGTGCGCACTTCGTCTTGTGCTTGCGTGTACACACGAAGGGGGGGGGGAGGTTAAGTGACTAGCAGGTCTGCACATAAGTTGACCTGGGAGATCAGAAAAATCTCCACTCTTAACCCACCAGGCGGCAGCGACCGGGATTCGAACTCACGACCTCCCGATTAGGAGGCCGATGTCTTACCACCACGCCACTGCGCCCGTCATGGTATACTCTCAATTCACCAAGTTGTGTATCTGTCAACGTCGGACTTTCTTCAATGTGGGACACGGTTTTTGAATTGGTACGGAAAACAATGAGTCTGGCCTGTCTGTGAAAAAGCCCCCGTGTTGCCTGCAGACCCGTGTTCGTGAAACAAAAAAAGGCCTTAGAGCTAAGGTGCCGCGGTCACGATGACCTCAGGGATCTGGTCATACACTGGGATGGTCTTCCCCTCGTTGACGACGTAGCACACAGGAAGCGATGACGGGGCAATACTTGTGCTCCTCTTGGTGGGAGAGCAAGGATTCGATGACGTAGAAGCGCCCTCGACAGGGATCTCTGACGCAGGCGGCGCTGTGGCGATCTGTGACGTCATCGGGCGGTTGACCAGCGCTGCTGGGGGCAGGTGGGTGGCGTAGTAGGTAGCCAGGTCCGGGTAGATTCCACCCTGGTCCAGCGAGGCAGGCGGCTGACAGGTACCTTGCATTTCCTGCTTGGGTGTACCAGGGTAAGAACCAGCCTGCATGTTGTGCGGTGTAGCCGGGTAGCCAGTGTGAACACCGCTCTGCATGGTTTCTGCTGTATCGGGGTACGTACCACGACTTTCAGGATAACCAGCCTGGCTGTTGGGGCAAGCAGCCTGCCCGGCAGGAGCCTGAAG
>NC_090246.1:5554471-5561971 GCF_037325665.1 Littorina saxatilis | reverse complement strand
GGTCGTCTGCTCTTGTCAGAAACCAACCGCATCAAAGCAAAAACTAAAATAAATTGTGCAAGTTAATAAAACCATATCTAGGCCAGAATAGCGGTATATAGACGCTATCGTTTTTCCTACTAGCGATAGGATTCGACTTCTCGTCAAAATAACGGACCCTGTCGCCACACTGAACACACGATCGCTGTTATATCCATCGATATCAATGTTGAGTGTAGCTGCGTGTGACTACATTGTATGGCTCACTTGATAACTTGCTCTTTATGTCCCTCTATCATCAGTGACAAAATCTGAAATGTTAATTACCTTTGGTGAGCGACCTTTCCGTGATTATTGACTGCATCCCCAGACAGCGTCCAGGCCGCTTGTGCATCATCATTGTTAAAGGCCCAGTCCTGACCGTGAAAACACTTCTGCTCACAATCTCAAATCTGATCAAGCTTTTGTTTTGTAGTGATAAGACCATCCCTCTACTTGGACACATACCAACACTCAACATACTGGCTGCTTCCTCGTTTGAATTTTTTGATGAATTTTTTTGACGATAGAGAAAGAAAGAAAGAGAGAGAGACAGGGAGAGAGAGAGAGGGGAGAGAGAGAGAGAGAGACAGGGAGGGAGAGAGAGAGAGATAGATAGAGAGAGAGAGAGAGAGAGACTGAGAGGGAGACAGAGAGAGAGAGAGAGAGAGAGAGAGAGAGAGAAAGAGAGAGAGAGAGAGAGATTAAGCCACTAGCCGCTCCTAAAGAAACAAAGTTATTAAAATAAATACCACTCTCGACAGAAAGCAGTTATACTATTAATTTTTGGTAGGTGTCCAAATAGAGGGATGGCCTTATCTTATGAACAAGCCTGGCCAGATCTGGGATTGCGATCCGAATCCTTTACACGGGCAGGGCTGTGCCTTCCAGACGTGTGCATCGTCACTGTTAAAGCTGGCAGGTCACCGTGACCCAGCCGTAAAAGGTTACACACAGAAATGTGTCTGTGGAATCATAACTAGACAAACGACGTATAACCTATGATGCCGATATGTGATGCATGCTTTCTGTTAGCGAAAGATCGTGTGAACCTTTCCTATTCTTTCCTCTTTCTTTTCTTCTTTCTTTTTGCGTGTGTCTCTGCGTTGCTAAGTCAAAAAATAGAAAGATTAAAACTGGGATTATGTCAAAATTAAGTATTTTGCTCACCCAGTTGGCAACCACTGAAAACCTTTATAATATTATTAAATTTTTTTATTTCATCTGCAAAACAATTCCTGGCGAGATTTCTTTCTGCTGGTGTGAGTAGGTTTAGTACGGTCTATCCAGTCTACACAAAAACGTGCCCTCGGGGGAAATAATAAAATGTAAAAGTTAGATTGAGGAAGAGAAAAATAACAATGTTTTAAAATTATTCACTTCAACTAAATTAAATCAAATCAAATTTTCAACGGTTTTTTCGGCCACTCATGTTCTTTATATTAACTCGCTGTTTGCTGAGAATTTCTTGCCTGCTGTATAAAAAGTAGACTTGTTTGTGAATCTATTTTTATATGTTCATGTTGTGGAATAAACTGTTATGTTGTTGCATGTGTAATTTGCTTGGATTTCTCCGAGGCATTCATTACAATGACAATGTTATTGGACAAAAGTGTACAGTACTGTACATGTTATGTACATTAGATGAACGTTGACCCCCTTGTGTGAATTCAAATTGATCACCTTATGGAAAGTTTCATTCTAACAATTGTTCATATGTTCCATCTTCATCATAGCAAGGGTAATTAATGATTAGTATATAAATCACTGTGTCAAGGAAGATCACTTTCAACTACTCTGTAAATGTTGCATCTATATCTGGTTTGTCACAAGGACGCAGCCAAATATTGTGGTGTTACTATGTATTATTTATGAACTGTTTGTGTTTTCTTCTCTCTTAAGCTAGTGTTTTATTTTGTGTTCCAAAGAAAGGTTCTTTCATGTCCATCATTCTGATCTGTGCAATACATTCATGTATCCATTTATCATTCAGGCAATGTCATTAATTTTGATTCACGTTCTACATGGTGTGCTTGGAAGCCATATATCACAGCTGTTTCTTCAAGTGAAGGATATTTTGAATGCTGATTTGTTTATTTATCATCTACCTTACTTAGCAACGCTTTTTCTAGGGGGGGCTTTTGTAGTCAGTTTGAATGATCGAAACAAAAGAGAACGTTTTTTTTATGTCTGTGGTCTTTTGAAGTTTTGTGCGTTTTAACAGATCTTTTTGCTAAATCTTAAATACGGTAGCTGGGCTATTAATGTCAGTACACCTTTTGGCTTCCTGTCTTATGTGTAAGGTTATGCAGAGATTATTCTGTTGTTTTGGTGCAATATTAAAAATTGTATGCAATCCTGTATCATATAATTTGTAAATGATTCACATCCAATGAAGAGAACAGGATATGCAGCAATATCTTTTTGACAGTGTTAGTAATGTTAAGTTTGTCTATTTTTTTCAGGTAACATTACTTAATAAGCTTTGTTCTGCAAAAAGTACTATTAGTAGTACACAAGTAATGCTTTGAAACTGTTCAGACGCTTTACTCTGGGATTTTTTCTTTTCTAATTAGTTGCATTAACAATGCTTGGACTTTGATTTTTGATTGTATATAGGTGATGAATTTGAAGAGGCAGCGGTAGCACTGGAGTATAACTGAAACTAGTTGCATGTTGTGTGTTCATATTGTCAGCTGTGTAGATGCAATTCAGTAAAATCTGTTGTTTTGCACCAAAAAAAAAAAAAAAAAAAAAAAAAAAATCAAATCAAATTAAATTATCTTATTTCAATTTAAATCATTTCGAACTAAATTATATAGAATTGAAATTGAATTGTATTAATTAAATTCAAATTAAATTAAATTAAATCAAATCGAATTTTATGGAACTAAATGGAATCTTCTTCTTCTTTGTTCATGGGCTTAGACTCCCACGTTCACTCATGTTTTTAGCACGAGTGGATTTTTACGTGTATGACCGTTTTTACCCCGCCATTCAGGCAGCATACGCCGATTTCGGGGGAGGCATGCTGGGTATTTTCGTGTTTCTATAACCCACCGAACTCTGACATGGATAACAGGATCTTTTCCGTGCGCACTTGGTCTTGTGCTTGCGTGTACACACGAAGGGAGTTAAGTCACTAGCAGGTCTGCACATAAGTTGACCTGGGAGATCGGAAAAATCTCCACTCTTAACCCACCAGGCGGCAGCGACCGGGATTCGAACTCACGACCTCCCGATTAGAAGGCCGACGTCTTACCACCACGCCACTGCGCCCGTCTTAAATGGAATCAAATGTTATCAAATTAAATCAAAACTAAGATAAACAGCGCCGAGGCTAGCGCCCTGACCGCATACAAGGTCACACAATTCTTATCATCTGCAGTCTTTGTCAATTTTTGCAAGGAGGCTAGAGTAAACACACACACACTCACACACACACACACTCACACACTCACACACACACATACAAACACACATACACACACACACACACACACATACACACACACACACACACACACACACACACACACACACACACACACACACACACACAGATACGTACATCACATCTCTAAAGGAGATGTCCTCTGCAGTTCTTGTTATTCCAGTTTTGTATACCGAGTATGTATAATTTACGGGGAAAAATTACCGGCTTATCTGCCTTTCTTTTATAGCAAAGATAGAATGGTGCTGAAATTCCTTGCTTCTGGTTAATAATTTTCTCTTCTGATAAGTCTTTCTTGAATACATGTAGCCTACATTTTTACACGATAAAACGAGTTGATATTAAACTTACGAGATAAAATCAAAAGGTCCATAGCCGGCATTGATTATTACTAACACCCTTTTGCACCCGCCTCTGAAAGAAAATGCGCGACTCCACCTTATATTATTCACATTACAAGTAGAGACTGTTTCTTTTCTGGTTTAAGAAAATCATTTTGAAAACAAACAACAACTATAACAGTACGGTACTTGTTATCGTTGCAGCGTGACTGTGGCACTGTTTACGTATTTGAACTTTGCACAACATATTTTTTTTATAACATATTTTCAGACAGTATTTTTTTTTCAAAATCCGTACATCAATTATATTTTTGAAAAATAATAATACAAGGGCAGCTGTGACTTACCTCAGAGCGTGTGTGCTGTGCAGGGCTGCTGCTACAAATGTACGGCGACCAGTCTGCCTGTGACAGGGTGTGTCTGCTGTCGTCAGCACGTGAAACGGATACCTCACCTGTCTTCGATTGTGTCTCCATTTAAAGGTACTATTCTACAACGTTTCTGTATGCTGTGTTGATTCTTTCTTCTTGGACACATTTTCCTGAAATACATCATCAATCTCATTCTTTGTGCTTGGACACATTTTCCTGAAATACATCATCAATCTCATTCTTTCTGCTTGGATGCATTTTCCTGAAATACATCATCAATCTCATTCTTTCTGCTTGGATACATTTTCCTGAAATACATCATCAATCTCATTCTTTCTGCTTGGATACATTTCCTGAAATACATCATCAATCTCATTCTTTGTGCTTGGACACATTTTCCTGAAATACATCATCAATCTTATTCTTTCTGCTTGGACACATTTTCCTGAAATACATCATCAATCTCATTCTTTCTGCTTGGATGCATTTTCCTGAAATACATCATCAATCTCATTCTTTCTGCTTGGATACATTTTCCTGAAATACATCATCAATCTCATTCTTTGTGCTTGGACACATTTTCCTGAAATACATCATCAATCTCATTCTTTCGAATTCTGCTTGGACACATTTTCCTGAAATACATCATCAATCTCATTCTTTCTGCTTGGACACATTTTCCTGAAATACATCATCAATCTCATTCTTTGTGCTTGGACACATTTTCCTGAAATACATCATCAATCTCATTCTTTGTGCTTGGACACATTTTCCTGAAATACATCATCAATCTTATTCTTTCTGCTTGGACACATTTTCCTGAAATACATCATCAATCTCATTCTTTCTGCTTGGATACATTTTCCTGAAATACATCATCAATCTCATTCTTTGTGCTTGGACACATTTTCCTGAAATACATCATCAATCTCATTCTTTGTGCTTGGACACATTTTCCTGAAATACATCATCAATCTCATTCTTTGTGTTTGGACACATTTTCCCGAAATACATCATCAATCTCATTCTTTGTGCTTGGACACATTTTCCTGAAATACATCATCAATCTCATTCTTTGTGCTTGGACACATTTTCCTGAAATACATCATCAATCTCATTCTTTCTGCTTGGATACATTTTCCTGAAATACATCATCAATCTCATTCTTTGGACACATTTTCCTGAAATACATCATCAATCTCATTCTTTGTGCTTGGACACATTTTCCTGAAATACATCATCAATCTCATTCTTTGTGCTTGGACACATTTTCCCGAAATACATCATCAATCTCATTCTTTGTGCTTGGACACATTTTCCTGAAATACATCATCAATCTCATTCTTTGTGCTTGGACACATTTTCCTGAAATACATCATCAATCTCATTCTTTCGAATTCTGCTTGGACACATTTTCCTGAAATACATCATCAATCTCATTCTTTCTGCTTGGACACATTTTCCTGAAATACATCATCAATCTCATTCTTTGTGCTTGGACACATTTTCTGGGAAGAAAACATCAATCAAATAAAGATGTGTAAGTGAACGATTAACGACAGCAAACACGCAGTTCGTGCAGCCTTCAACCCATCAACTGATTGAACCAGCGATCGATTGATCGATCAAGTGCTGGTTATGTATCCTCGTTATCAACCAAAACGCTTAAAGTTTAAGGCATTAATTACATATTCATGAATTGGTGTCAAAATTATTCACAGGAACTTTAAGATGTTGCGTATTTTTATTAATGATTTGTAGGAGGGGGGGGGGGGGACTTTGCAGAAGGAATTTACTTCGCAGTTGCAGGGGGATAAATAATTTGAATCGCGTGTTTCACACTGATGTGTATATTTGCAGTGGATATGGTTGCAGAAGATTTACACTTCATAGAGAGGTCTCGTAACATCTTTATGAAAACTCTTAAAGGCACAGTAAGCCTCCCGTAAACCATCACAGATACTGTCAGGCTTTTACACACAGTACAAACACCCTTCCATTTGAACGCTCACCAAACGGGAATATCCTAGGTGCCCTACGTAAAGAGCGAGCAATTTTCAAAGAATTTATTTTTGCGTGGTTTATCTTACCCCTGACCCATCGTGAACCCGTGTGATCCAGTTTCCCTTTTTCACAATGCAGTCGTCAGTTTGTAATTTGAATGCGGCTCGCTGTGAGCTTATCTGCAATAGCACGTTATTATGTACCTCTGACTTTTCACGAAACAAACGAATGTGGTTCATAAGAACTCTGGCGATGGCTTTTGACTGCCTATAAACCGCCGTCTGCTACGAAAACCACGACCTTGCGTGAACCTGCTTCAAACTTTCAAAACTTCAAATTGTACTGATCTTGTCTTGATGAAAAAAGAATTCTTTTATGATTTAAGAATGTTTGTGTAACAAGCTGTCAATGTATTATTTAGATTTTAAAAGCTAGGTCTAGCGCCAAAACGCACCACGGTCCGATTCATTCTGATAATCATCGCTCCACGGTTGAAGGGAAGTAACTCATTTTTGACCTGAGTTCAGGATGGGTCCGATTGAGATGGTCTCAATCCGAAAAATTAATTCTTTGAAAATTGCTCGCTCTTTACGTAGGGCACTTGGTGAGCGTTCAAATGGAAGGGTGTTTGTACTGTGTGTAAAAGCCTGACAGTATCTGTGATGGTTTACGGGAGGCGTACTGTGCCTTTAAATCTTGTGAAGAAACTTGATACCACATCACCTGCTTCTATTCGCAGTGAATGGCTGATCAAAATGTGCGTGATTGCAACATGATCGAGACACCGTGGCGGAACGTGACGTTTTAATATTGTTTTCATTGTCTCCGGTTGTTTTCAAAACTGAAGGCAGCCTCGCTGTACTTAATGTGGTGACTGACCGGTTTCAACGCATTCATTTCGTTGGTTGCTTGGTTAATCTGTCTGTCTGTCTGTCTGTCTGTCTGTCTGGAAAACATTTTAGAGCCACTTATTAAAACCAAAGGTTAAAAGAGTTGATCCAGATTTGTAGAGTGAGAGCCTAAGAACAACTATATAAAACACGTACGTCTTGGGTTTTTTTCATGTCTAAATATCTATGCCACAGTGACACACCAAACACGTACATTCATACAGATGATATATATCTAGTATGTATAGATACATTCCTTGCGCACATACAAGAGATACAAGCCCTCTGAACTGCACTCCGGCCGGCAGGAGCAGTCCACCAATGGGAGTAGCCCCTTTCGGCGGGAGTGCCTGTGCCCAGTATAAGAAACACCAAATAGATCGGTGACACACCACGTACGTGCATACAAACAGACATTTAAA
>NC_090246.1:5486971-5541971 GCF_037325665.1 Littorina saxatilis | reverse complement strand
AGCTCAAGGGGGTCTTTGTCCACCAGACGCGGTCAAGCGGGTTATCTATATCAGCTATAACGACCAATTAGTTGATCAAAGTTAAGATTGTACCGCTCAGCCAAGTTATAGGCTACAAATCTTGAAATCATTCCAGGGTCAAACAGTTTGTTTTAGGACTTGGCAAAACCAAATTCTGACGATTGTGTACTTGGCAGTGTGTGAGTTTGTAAATTGTAAACATTATAAGATGTTTGGTGGCTTGTTGACAGACCAGCTTTTTTGTTGGTCCAAGGGGACCATATCGTCTTTTGTTTCATCTTTATCGACCAAGGCCGAAGGCCGCGGTTGATAAATATTAGACAAAAGGCGATATGCTCCCCGAGGACCAACAACAAAATGCTGGTCTGACAACAAGCTACCAAACATCGTTTTTGTCATCATTTTGGTTGTGCAACAAAATGCACAATAACCCACAGGGAGACGCATTTTTAGAATCCAACTCCGGGCCACAAAGCATCGTCACAGTAGCACGAGATAACACGTCAAACTTGTATGTGACGTCAAACGTAGCTTGTTGACGCTTTTCTTCCAGTCTGAAAATGTACAGAGTTGCGATCATACCTGTGAATTCAGTAAGTGTTTAGCATATTTCTTTTCTTTTAAGTGTTTATGACTTTTCGTTGTGGATTTTGCGATTACAGAGATAAGTTGCAAATTGACCATGAGTCGCCGCGGTAATTATCAACATTGATTGGGTCTTTGAGAGTGAATTCTTACAATCGTTGTCATCGGAAACACAAATCCAAAGCCGCGATGGTTCCACACATCAAACAATCAGCCTGATTGGCTTTTACTTTGCCCAATCCACGTTTCACATGAAAGCTCAAACCCATTCACCACCTCGAGTTATTGCATGGGGAACATGAGATTTATTTACCAGGTGTTTGTGAATGAAAACTCGTGAAAATGATGACAATCATCAATGTGTGTGTGTTACTTGTGTGACATGTTACCAGGGTTGTTTAATCATGTCAGTTCATCTTATTCCCAGCCGGGCTCTTCGCTGCAACGACTCTAGATATCTTTGTACTGAAGTAGTGCAGACATGCGTCACAGTGGCAAGCTGCTAAGGCAATTGATGTATGCAACAGAAAATGACGTTTTACCAAAGATCTGTAGATTTTTTTTCTTCAGAAATGACATTGTTAGTTTTTACAGTTCTGTTTGTTTATGACTTGTAGATGCTAGAAGTCTATGCATTGTTTCCGACGTGAATCACCGCGACGGTTGTGAATGACACTTTCGGTGTTGCAAATAATTATATTGCTCATTGGTTTACGTGATTGCTTGTTTGCTTCGCTTTGTACAGCGGAAACACGGTCAGTCGTGCTTGAAAATGTTATCGAAGGTTATTGAGACGTTAACTCTTATGGGTTGAAAACCTAGTTCGTTGCTCAAATCTCTTTTGATCTGCATAATGTAAACTGGTATTTGTTGTTGTTTATCTCTACAAGTTAAAATCATGTTTAAATGACTCTATGCACCTATGTACTGTTTGTTATTGGCATTAGTTACTTGAGCATCATTTCCAAGCATCCTTCGGCGTGGTCAGTATTGTGAACGAATACTCCATTTTTTCTTCCGGGCACCTGAATGCCAAATGAGATATCGGAATGTGTAATTTTGATAGTTATTTGTGTGTTTGTTTGCATGTTTGTTTGTCATAGTTTTACAGTTAAGTTGTAACATTCCTCATTCTATTTGTTTCAACACTTTTAGCTTTTTCTGTTAAAAAGGAGTGTGCCTTGGAATAATCTGCTTGCTTTCATAGGCTTGGCCGAGTGATGTAAACACGAACGGGGTTTTTTCTTCATACTTTTTGTTTGCAAGTGCTTGAGGGAACATATTTATTAAAGTAGGTATGTTAATAAACCTGATAGTAAAAGTCAATATCTAGTATTTTAAGATCACGAGATTTCTAGAAATGACACGATCACACTGATCGGGTTACTCAAGTAGGTTGACGTATTTTCTGTCGAAAGATATGATCTATATTTTACTTAACTCGAAAGAACCACTTCTTTCCCGCCCTGCTTTCGCCATTTTTAGGTAAAACAAATCAAAATGTAATCAAAAATCGTCTTCCCACCTGCCGACCTTACTTCTGTAAGGCTTGTTATAGTTTGTTTGTTTATTTTGCCTCAACTAAGTACCCTTTAGGTTTGATAACAGCATCGTGGCAGTCTATCTGTATGTGACAATGCCCCTGATACAGATACGATCACCCTAAAAGTGTTGCTATGAATACCAAATCTTACAGAATGATAGTGTTTGCAGAGTCATGTCCATAAATGAGCGTCTGAAAAATAAAACGAGTAACTGCTATGGAAAAATAAGAGAAAATGACAGCGAAAATGTTCTTTAATATCAAATAATGAAATATAAACCAGTCTCGGCTTAGGCTCCTCGTCCTTTAACAGAAATATCCAACAAAAAAGAAATCGTAGACGGGGAACCAGAAGAAGTCAGTAAATGGAGAGGACAGACTAGAACTTAAAATACGACCAGAAAGCCATTTAACCTATGTTTTATTTTGCTACTGTGCGATCTCATGAATGTACTCAGGGACTCTAAAAATGATTGAAGAATAGATATATATCCAATATATGCGTTTCACAACTTTCATTCCAGAGAAGCCGAATGGATGCATGTTTCGTCTATTCCTTGTTCCAATAGCCTGATTCTGGATGTTTGATGATCTGATCAACAAGGGAAGTAAGCGCTCTAACTGCAAACAACATGTGTAAAAGAGTAGGTGAGAGTTATGCGGAACCAGGCTCCTGGCACCTGATAGAATAACAAGCATTGAAGTAAACAAGCGGCTTTCATCCTCAAAATGACGACTAGATGTGTGAGTGTCAGTGTACTAGCTGTAGTCCACCATGAGAAGTATGACTATCCTGACAGCATTACACATGTACATTCAGAAGTGGATTAAACTAGATTTCTTTTACTTGTGGTACATTCCATTACAAACCGCCATAGATGCAGCCCGACTTTCACTCGGCAATAGAGCATCCTTCCACTGGCACACACACCAAGTCTCTGCAGCCTGGCTGTTTGTTGAGCTGAGCGGGAATGGACTGATCAATTCATGTTGTAACTCACACGTCGACAGAAAGCAGCCAGGCAGTAGAGTTCAGTCTGTGTTCAAGGGGAAAATACTCTAACCTCATGTGAAAGCTGTCAGGTACGGGTGCTGGTTTACAATGGAAGGCAAATATCCTTTAACAATGACCCACAACGACGGCATCGTGCGCGTGGTGCTAAAACTATTAAAGTCAGAAATCTATTGCTCATGATGCTTGTGTTCAACGTTGATCTGTGTCTGTCCATTTTTATCACAAGATCCTTCAGTCGACATATCTGAACCCGCAATATGCACCATCCTGTTATTGCTTGCAATTATTACTTACATATCGTTCAGCTCAGGGATAGCTGCAAAAGATCTAGTATTTCTGAAGCGGAACTGTTCAATATTCATGACTAATGTCATATGCGTAGAAAGCTGTAACAGATCAAGTCATAATCATGTGAGCTTGTGGCAGCTGAAATTTCTCACCCCCAAGATGTACAGACATTTCACTGACTATGCCAAATGAGTACATCCGTACTGTCTCATTCTGATAGGCCTTAATACATTCCACATTGTATCTGGGTCTGACAAGTGTCACTCATATTGCGGATATAAGCTTTTCCTCATATATTTGTTCCGTGTTCAGCCGGTTATTTTAATTGATTAGTGTTGGTAGCCATTTTTGTTTTGTTAGAAAGTGAATTCCAACAGGTGCCACTCTATTAGTTAATAAAAATGTCCTATGTTTTTTTTTAAACTGAATACACCACTTGTCCCCACTAGTGTTTTGTTTCTTGTATTTTCATAAACATTTTCTTTTTTTTTTACATACAAATATAGGATCTATCGATATTATTCACTCCATTCAGAATCTTGTAAGTCTGAATCAGATGACTTGCAAATACTTGACAAAAACGTGTAACGAATTAAGTGGAATGATCGGAAAGACACTCACGATTAACCTACATTTACGAAAACACCTCAATAGACCAATGATGAATTTAACAATTCGTTTTCAATACTCATTATTGATAATAATCTATAGTTTAATGAGGCTGTAAAAAAAAATAAACTGTCCTAAAGTTGTATCGTACTCACGGGTTTTTTTTTCAACATCGGAGTTTGATCGCGTTTCGTAGAGAGCGCAGAATAACTCTTGTACTTGTAGGGAGGTTAGTGTACCATACAGCCGGGACTTTTTTCACGGTAAACTATATTTATGTACATCTCTTTAATATTCTCAAAAAGCATTTCTGTGATTTAATCTTGAAAATACTTCTTAATTTCATATTTATTTATTTATTTATTTACGAGGATTTATATCGCGCACGTATCTCACCACACAAGGCGACTCAAGGCGCATGTTACCTATTAATGCCGTGTGAGATGGAATTTATGTATGTTAAATATGCTATATGTTGTTGTTTGGGTGATGTTAATTTTTTTTCTTCTACAATCTTTCAACATAAGCTTTTTTTTAACCCAGCAAATACATGTTCACCTATAGTTGTTAAAGGACCAGACCACGCTGTTTTAAAGGTTATTAGAACCACTAACCGATGACTGAAGGTTAGAGAAATGCACCTAAAGATTCCAAAAATGTAAAGAAATTCACCGATTCGTAGCTTAATCATTGTGATTTAATTAAAAACGTTCCGCCAAATTCGTCTGCTAAACGAGACTTCGAAATGGCCGCCAGTAGACGAGAACCGGCTGTGACGTCACTTAGTGTTTGGAAACCGAAAGTTACAGCTTACGCTCAAGTGGGCGTTTGCCTAAATCGAGCATCAACAGCACGCCGAAGGAATGCGCACGGCTGCTGATAGCTATGAAGTATAGAAAAAAGGTTCAGGCATCAGTTGTCACCTTTTTCCGATGGGCTTACAACTTCTGCAGCAAGACTGATTAACTGGAAACGGCCAACACGATGTGCTGTGTTTCGCGACACTTTCTTCCAATGCGAACGCAGTTAAGCCGGCAAGAAAACCTGGCACACACAAAACAGCTGTTGCCTAACGCAGTTCCAGTTCCGACAATTGTTGACCACTCACAGGAGGTCAGAAACCGGATACCAATGTCATCAGAACGATCTGCTTTCACTAAACGCAGACGAAAGGAAGTGAGTACATGTATACTGAATGTGTTCTGTAAGGGATAGGGGTTCAGTGTCACTGGGCGTTTTTGTCAGACTGACAGTATTTGTAGTGGAATGGCATCTGTTCCTAATTTTAAGCACATGTGTTAAGATTACAGATTAAAACATATATCTGTTACTACATGTCCGTCCCCATGCACCCACCTTAAAGTTCCCTCTCTCTCTCCCTCTTTTACACTCACCTGGGTAATCGATGAGTCTCAGGTTTAATCAGTGTCCGTCCATATACACATAGACATTCACACAAACACACACACGTTGTTATAGTTGTTATCTAATTCAGTGTTGTATTAAATAGATAAAGAAATCGTTAATACAGCAAGCTTGCATGAATAATTTGCTGTTGTCCTTTTTTTCAGATCAGGTTCTGTAATACAGTAATTATAATTAATACAAGTACAAATTCATGTTTGCAGTCATACTCATAGTGTGTGAGTGTGTGAGTGTGTGTGTGTGTGTGTGTGTGAAAAGCACTTTGATACTTAAAACATCTGTGTTATTTGATTTTATTACAAAACTGCAGTCAGAATATTAAGCAGACCTATTCCAACAATACATTTTGATCAGCAGTAAATGTAATGTCAAATTATGAACAACAATCATGTGAGCAGATATATCGAACAGAAACAAATAGTCTAGCAAAATAATACAACCAAGTACATGTATGGACATCATCATCCACATAAAAAAATTGATTGTAGGAAGAGCACTCTGTGTTATTACCACTGCTTCAGTCAAACTGCCAGTTCAACTTTATCTCTGTGGGTTGTTTTTTTTCTCTCGGAGTAACATGGGGAAAAAAACCTTTAAAAAACTTGCATGCAACAGAGCTGGATTGTTTCTAGTGATCATGCAGCATGATTTATCCGCATAGAAAACTACTGAAACACCTAAACAGAAATAGCAATGTCTACAGAAAAAACCCACTGTTTGATTGCTGTCTGTAGTACTCCTCTTGCTAACAGTGGCATTAAAATAATTAAAACTAAGCTATGCTCTCTTGGGGGGGAAAAAGTGCTCTAAGTACTTTTTGTGTCTACATAGGCAAAACAAAACTATGCAATGTTTCAGATTTCCTGACCCACCCTATGTTTTTCCTCCTTATCCTGGACTATTTTGGACTCTTACAAAAATGTAGGCTACTTCAAAAATGACAAATCTTAATTTTGCAGGCTTACAAGGAAATTGACTCTTCTCTTACAACCAGAATACACCATGATTTCAAGCAAATAAAAAAACTACATGCACCTGAGAAAAAAAACACTTTAAATCAAGAAGTTAGACCTCCTAACCCCAGCTTTTCAATTCAATTCAATACGTTGTTGATGTTGATTATGGAGCTTAACGTCCTCCCAGGTAACTAGGGACCTATATTGGGGCATGATTTTTTATACAATGTTAAAAGTGTAGGGTGTAATGGGGGGGGAGGGGGACTGGAGGGTGACGGGGTGTAGTCGCTAATAAATTTAAAGGTGCGTTTATTATCTAATATACCAGACATTTTGTTTTGGCTGGTGTACAGAATAACATCACATAAAATCGCACTCGCAAAACATACAAAACACATAAAATGTACACATCAGTACACACATAACCCAAACCACACATATCCATACCAGCACCATCACACACATATCCACATACATACTCTAGTTTGTACATTATAAAAATAAATACATTATGATTAATATCATTACTAGTCAACTTAAATTAAGGCTCAAAATAGGTCTTAAGATGGATGTTATTTAGTGTAATGAAGAGATTATAAAAACCAAAAAAAGCTATGAGAAAGAAAGTATGAAAGAATTATGCCCTTTCTCCGGTGAAAGTTCTGCTGATTGTGGTAACTTTTTTTTCTGTCTAAAACAGGCATCAGGTTAACTGAACGAGCTGTTTGAGGGGGTGGTGATCCTAACACTGGCCTATGGCAACACTGGCCTATGGCAGCTACAACAAACATACACAGCAAGACTACAATGCAACAGTGCCCAGACTTTGACTGCTACAGCTAGACCAGTTGACAAAGCTCAAGTTGTCACCAAGCAGGACGCCCCAACTGGCGACCAACTATATAGACTGAGGCTGCCTATCTCCAAATCTGACAAAGCAAGAATTGTTACGCAAGCTCCACATTTCTGTTTGCAGTTTAAGCCGACCTTAAGTATGCAATGGTTATGCACATCCCCCCCCCCCCCCACACACACACACACACCCCGCAGTTGAGAGTTGTAATGTACCTTTTATTTATCTTACATATATATATATATATTTGAAGCCTGTGTAGCTCTGTGACAGAAAGAGGTCTCTGATGGCAGCGACCAGACAGGCAGGAAGAACTTTCCTGTTCTTTCGGAAAGTCAGTGAGTGTGCAACTTGTTGGTATGTTCTGAACACATCAAAACATTTTCTTTAATTTAAGCTACATAATATCATGTGGATGCACTGATTGGGTGTAAATAATAACAGCAATTGGTACAGTCAATTCACTAAATGTGCAACAGAACCCTAATCATCAGACATTTTACAACAGCAAACTTCAACAGTCCTTTTACTTTCCTGAATGTCATTATTATTTATTAAAACATGCATCTAGAGCAACATACATATAAATCTTCTTTTATTAAAGTTCACCTGAAATTCAGGCTGCTTTCCCATGCAAAGTACAAATGCAAGTGTCCATAAACCAGGGTTTAATACAAAGTCATGTAGTATGTGAGTGAGTTCTGATGAAAAAGTGATTGTGTTGTAATATTGGTTATTACTGAGTGTTGATGTTACAATGATTACATTATAAAAACAACAACAGAACAATGTGAAGAGCAAACTTCTTCTGTGGGCATGCAAGTGAGTTAATCTTGTGTGTGTGTGTGTGAAACTATATGTGACTGAGTGTTACAAATTTAAATGACAACAGTTTTCTTGATAGCCTTTAAAAACAACAACAAATACATACATTTAACAATCAAACAAATATAGGCACCTCAAAAAAAGTTGTATGTACACCTTCGTGGCTGGTGATGCATTCTTGCTCCCCTGCAAGTTTTCATTCTACAATGTACCTCAGGCTAGCTTCCTCTCTCTCTCAAATCTGCCCCTCCCACACAATACAACAGGTACAGTGGCCACTCTGACACCAGTCTCTGAAATAATCAAGAACAGTTAAAACTGCGATGAGCTGTTGTTCTTTTACTCGTGAATGCAATGCATGAACACTTAAACAATATCCCACTTATTCGCGAGTGCGTTGACAAGGCGAGAGTGAAAAAATAGCACAGACTCGAAAGCAGACGATAAGTTCAGCACAGAGAGCGGGCGTGTTTACCTTTGATCGCTGAGACAAACAGTGTCGCAATTTTCATCGTCACTGTTTCACTACTGCTGGAAGTGGCCTCCGCCCTCATCTTTCATGCTTGATTCGAGGAGAGAAACCGGTAGTTCGAACATGTACGGTTCAATTTCGTCTGCAGTTACGCTTGTTGTTGTCATGTTGGTAAACTACCATCTCCACACGGTGTGACGTCACGGATAATTTATTCATAAGCCAGTCTCGCGAAGATCACGCGGCACAATGGCGGGTCGTTTTGGAGAAGAAATCCGTCGCTTCGGTCACAAAATTCGTCGGATTACGGCCTTAGAAGATTCCGAAGTAAACCAAACATTGTTGAAGACGGTAAGAAAGTGGTTTTCTAACTAACTGCAAACATCGGGAAGTGTTCGGTCGCGCAGGAACACGATTCGAAGCGTTTTTGACGCTAAAACAGCGTGGTCTGGTCCTTTAAATTCACCTTGTACAAACAAAAACAGAAAGCGACTAGAACCAAAAAATCAAATTTAGGGCAAAGTTTGTATTATCTTTTTTACTCTCTGAATAAAAATTAGTCATACGAAGCTTTCAATTTATCTGTTGTTGTTTTTTGAGATTTTTTGGTTGGTGTGTGTGTTTGTGTGTGTGTTTTGAATTTGGATCTTCAGAGAGAGACAGAGAGAGACAGAGAGCATTCATTCGGGGGGGGGGGGGGGGGGGGGGGGGGGGGGGTACCCCGGGTATTAACTAAGTTGCGTCGGAATGGACGGTATGCTTCCGGCTATAAATCGCGTCCCTCTGATAACTAAGCAAATGTAGCTTTCTCTTTTTCAGGTAACTTAAAAAAAAAACAATTTGCGTGAAGCGAAATAACAACATTTAGTCAAGCTGTCGGCATCAAAGTAACAGATTAACACCAACAAACAGTCGTCGCCGAGACTCTATTTCAGATAGTCTCGACTTACCACACCCAAAGACTAGGACGGGTCACGCAGCTCGTCAGTCTCCGTATAGCGTGCAAACGCAGTACTTATAGGCCTACATTTTCTGTCATTCTGAGCACATTTTTAGAGTAAACATAACATATCTATATATTTTTGAATTCAAGATAAATTGAGATATACGATGCTATCATTTTTAAATCTGTCAGTAAAAAATTAATTTTAATGACAACTTTAATAAGCAAACTAATTAACTAGTTTTTAAGCCTCCAAGCTGAAATGCAATGCCATAGTCCGAGCTTCGTCGAAGATTACTTGACCAAAATGTCAACCAATTTGGTTGAAAAATGAGGGCGTGACAGTGCTGCCTCAACTTTCACAAAAAGTCGGATATGACGTCATCAAAGACATTTCTCGAAAAATTGACCAAAAAACAAAAACAACACAAAAACGTGTGGGGATATCATACCCACGAACTCACATGTAAAATTTCATGAAGATCGGTCCGGTAATTTTCTCTGAATCGCTCTACACACACACACACACACACACACACACACACACACACATACACGGGCCACCACCCTCGTCTCGATTCCCCGTCTATGTTAAAACATTTAGTCAAAACTTGACTGAAAGTAAAATGGAATCAAGCAGCATTCAAGGAAGGGAAGGGGTCATCGTTCTTTATCATATCCAGAAGAAACGGCTGGTGTGTGTTTTAAAGTCTCTCCGCTGTTCGGTCCATTAAGTTCAATTTCACCCTGCGCGTGGCAACCACGTGCCTAGAACGCTGTTGAACATCGCGAGCACACACACACCATGTTGCTCGCTAAGCCATTTACGTCAAATCGCTGTAACCATCTCCTCTTCATTACCATCCTCCCTGAGTCGAGTTAAACCGTTCTTTTATTATCCCATTTGCAACCGTCTTCGTTTCCTTTCTGTCCCGTGTTTTGATTGGTTGGGGCGTGCCACGTGGTGCGCGTTGCGCAAGCTCGCTGCACGTTTCCGGCGCATGCGTATCGTGGTGCCACGTGTGACCTTCACCTGCGAGTTGTGTAATTACTGTTTGATGGAAGGCTTGTGGTTTCAGTCACAGATAATCATCTCAGCAACTCTCAAACAGCAAAGTGAAAACATAGGAGAAAAAAGGGACGACAAAGCAATCTCTTTGGCCAGCTAGAAAGTTTTTATGCTAACGGGGTTTGTATTCCATTATTCGGATCTGTTCAACAGTTCAAACTCATGAATAACAACAACAACACAAATTGTAATTACAAGAGAGGAGTGAACAGCCTAATTAGTCTTTCACAACAGCACATCAACCCTACTGCCTGCATAATTTCATCTATAGAAAGAAAATTGGGACTAAAAAGGCTGCATGCATTTTGACTTGTAAAAAAAAATGCACAGCATTCAGTGACTTTGTTTCAAGCATTCCTCGGAGATTCCAAGTAGACTGAGTCGCTGATGACTGTTCATGGTCCATGCCGGCGCGGTACCACAAGTAGACTAAGTTACTGAGGACTGTTAAGGGTTCAGGTCGGCGCGGCAACACAAGTAGACCAAGTTACTGAAGACTGTTCATGGTCCATGCCGGCGCGGTACCACAAGTAGACCCAGTAACTGATGACTGTTCATGGTCCATGCCGGCGCGGTACCACAAGTAGACCAAGTTACTGAAGACTGTTCATGGTCCATGCCGGCGCGGTACCACAAGTAGACCAAGTTACTGATGACTGTTCGTGGTCCATGCCGGCGCGGTACCACAAGTAGACCAAGTTACTGAAGACTGTTCATGGTCCATGCCGGCGCGGTACCACAAGTACATCAAGTTACTGATGACTGTTCATGGTCCATGCCGGCGCGGTACCACAAGTACATCAAGTTACTGATGACTGTTCATGGTCCATGCCGGCGCGGTACCACAAGTAGACTAAGTTACTGAGGACTGTTAAGGGTTCAGGTCGGCGCGGCAACACAAGTAGACCAAGTTACTGATGACTGTTCATGGTCCATGCCGGCGCGGTACCACAAGTAGACTAAGTTACTGAGGACTGTTAAGGGTTCAGGTCGGCGCGGCAACACAAGTAGACCAAGTTACTGACTGACTCTTAAGGGTTCAGGTCGGCGCGGTACCACAAGTAGACCAAGTTACTGAAGACTCTTAAGGGTTCAGGTCGGCGCGGCAACACAAGTAGACCAAGTTACTGAAGACTCTTAAGGGTTCAGGTCGGCGCGGCAACACAAGTAGACCAAGTTACTGAGGACTGTTAAGGGTTCAGGTCGGCGCGACAACACAAGTAGACCAAGTTACTGAAGACTCTTAAGGGTTCAGGTCGGCGCGGCAACACAAGTAGACCAAGTTACTGAAGACTCTTAAGGGTTCAGGTCGGCGCGGCAACACAAGTAGACCAAGTTACTGAAGACTGTTAAGGGTTCAGGTCGGCGCGGCAACACAAGTAGACCAAGTTACTGAAGACTATGACTATACAACACAAGCCGACTAAGTTACTGAAGACTATGACTATACAACACAAGCAGGCCAAGTTACTGAGGACAGTTAAGGGTTCAGGTCGGCGCAGCAACACAAGCCTTGCACTGCAGATCGAAGTAGTGATTGGAGATAAAGTGGTATAGATAATAAATCAATCGGCAAATTCGATATATCTCTTCATTTCTCGCAAAGACTGTTATGCCATCTACTGCAAGCTGCCACCTAAAAATGTTTGAGTTGGTGATTAAAATCCACCGTTAGGTTTAACGAGTAAGTGGGAAGTGAAACCCATTCATGGAAAAGGTTGTAATAACCGTTCTGACTGAGTGATTCATTTATCCCCAGATGTCTTACGCCACAAAAGCTTGGGCCCAGTTTCCCTGGCGTTTTTATTCAGGGAAAAAACAGCGGATTATGCATTGTTCTGCCTTTCTATTTTCCCGTGACAAATGACTGCCACCAGCCAAAGCCAAGAACAGAATACACTGCAATTCAAACCGCGAGAACCACTGTTTTGCAACACCGCAAAATCACCATGAATGCAAATGAACCACCCTGCGAAAGATCAACTTACGTGGGTGTGTTTTTCGCTCAGCTTATTATCATAACTAAAGCTCCTTTTTCATGTTCAAATTGTTTGGCTTGGATTTCATTGCAGTCTCTTTGCTCAAACGGAACCCTTCGAACCGCGATATATTGTTATGGGCTTAGGGGCTGCATTGAAACAACGAGGGTGGCCATTGTACATTTGCACATTTGGGATTCACTGCCAAGCGAAGAAAATACATGTATGTTCTCTCTCTCTCTCTCTCTCTCTCTCTCTCTCTCTCTCTCTCTCTCTCTCTCTCTCTCTCTCTCTCTCTCTCTCTCTCTCTCTCTCTCTCTCTCTCTCTCTCTCTCTCTCTCTCTCTCTCTCTCTCTCTCTCTCTCTCTCTCTCTCTCTCTCTTCTCTCTCTCTCTCTAGTCTCTCTCTAGTCTCTCTCTAGTCTCTCTCTAGTCTTTCTCTCTCTCTCTCTCTCTCTCTCTCTCTCTCTCTCTCTCTCTCTCTCTCTCTCTCTCAAAGGGGGAGGGGGGAGGGGGGAGATAGGTTGTAGAATTAATCCTCAAAAAAAAAAGTTTAAATCAAGAAATCAAACTCAAGTTCGGTCGCCCACTGAACAAAGAGAGAGGGAACCGGTAGCGCAACAGAAACGCGTCACAATTCAGAATACACTATTTTTACTTGTTTTTCCAACTCAAATACCGTTGTTTTAAATTAAATCGATGCTCACACCAGCGTTGGTTGCTAAAAACAAACTCTTACCGTCCGGGGTTTTTTCGGCACTGTGGTAAGCGAATGAAGTCATTTGTTTCGCCGTCATCGTTTGCAGTCATAATATTGATATAGATTACAGACGCATTCAGTGGAATCAGAGTTGTCGGTGACACAGATTTAAGAGTGGAGGCTTGCAGAAGGTCGCATTACACGCATGTAGTGAGGAGACATTTTGTATGACTGATGGGTCTGCAAGCTGAGACTATTTCACCGTTTTAACAACCGTTGTTACCATTGTGAACAGTTGTATTGCACCGTCTCTAGTGACTCTTCCAAAGCTGTGGGGTTATGAAAACAAGGCTGGGAAGCTATACTTTGGTGTAAACCTATCCTTCAGTGAGTTAAAAGGAAGTAGCTGACAGGTAGCTGGGTGTGGATTTTCTTGTTTCTGCATTATTAAACATATCATTTTACATGCTTTATTCTGCATTATTAAACATTTGTATGAATACTCCTTAACGAGCTAAATGTTGAACTGTGTGTTTTTTTTTATAAAATGATAAAAGGAAAAAGATTGCGTAGGAGCGAAATTAAAAGAAAAAGCCCTTATGTATAAGACCGTATCAGGACAATTCCCCCCCGGACATACCCCCCCCCCCCCCCTGGACTTTTCCCCCCAGACAATCCCCCCCTGGACAACTCCCCCCTAGGATAACTCCCCCCCCCCCCTAGGATAACTCCCCCCGGGTCAATTTCCCCCCTAGACAATACCCCCCTAGGACAACCCCCCCGGCCCCCCCCCCACACCAATACCCCCCCCCCCGTCTCCCCTCCCCCCTCCCCCCAAAAAAAAATCAATTTCACAAGTGATTATCATCGTTAACTTTCTTCCCTTGCTGCGGATCATAGAAATCATCAGTGAGCATTCATCAGTATTTTAGAACTCAGATTGCTGCCCTGGGTTTTGTTCATCAGTGAGTATAAATCAGTATTTTAAAGCTCAGAGGTGGATTATTTTACTTTGACCTTGCTTCAGGATAGCACACAATGGAGTTTAGTTTGACAACAAGAGGTGCTCGCTGCATTTTGTTTGAAAATCATGTCTACATAAAACAAAAAGACTTAACCAAAGGTGTAGAATGTTGGGAGTGTGAAAAGAAGCGAGATCGTGGATGTAAGGCGAAGATTCACGAAAAAGAAACACAGCTGAAGAAGAAAATCAATGACCACAACCATTCTGGAAACCGAGGAAGAGGTGATATTGGGAAGTTGAGGGCAGTGAAGGTCTCTGGCAGTACGCAAGATTGCTGCCTTGGCGTTTGTTCCTCAAGAAGACGTGATTTGCGTCTTTGACAATATGGAAGAGGCGAACGAAGCAAAAAAAACACTACAAAAAGCATAACAGGAGCACACTTTTCACGCAGGGGAATGCAACTTTCCACAGCCACTGAAACAGAAAATGTTAGCTCACGTGCACCTTACTCTTCAAGTGTGATAACAACGATGATGCATGAAGACTCTAGTATGAAATGAATACCCAGGGGGGTATTGTCCGGGGGGGAAATAGACCCGGGGGGAAATTGACCAGGGGGGAGAAGTCCTAGGGGGAAGAAGTCCTAGGGGGGAAATGTCCAGGGGGGGATTGTCTGGTGGGAAAAGTCCAGGGGGGGTGGAGTCCGGTGGGGGATTGTCCTAGAACCGTATAAGACAATGTATAAAACTTGAGTGCGGGGTATCGTGCTTTTTTACAAAAATTACCACTGAATAAATTCGTAAAATGAAAAAGAGAAAAATATACGAAATTTGGGTTATTTTGGAAAGTTGCGCGTTATTCAAAGATTTATTGTTCATGAATTTTTTTTAAATCTCTGAAAAGGTGAAAAGGATCTGTTTTGAAAAGTCAGAATGTATAAGGTGGCAATAAAATGGTTGATTTTAAACTAATTCAATTGTCCTTTTTGTGTGAATTTCCTCAGTGGACAATAGATGGACATATGTTCCATCTTTTTGTTTTTCACAGTTTGAACAAGATCATATGTGTTGAAAAGTTCAGAGTGGATTTGAAAGTTTTACATGGAGTGGGACTGATTATATCATTGATAAAGGGGAAAAGCTTTCAAAGATTGGAATCAGAATAATAATAATATGATATATAATGATGTTTATTCAGAATGTATTTGCCAATATTTGTATTGGTGAATATCGGTATGGTACACCAGTTTATATAATATGTATGTGTTGTTTTGAATTGAGATTAAAACATTTTGATTGAATATGTTAATTGTTTGATGTAATGGCAAAAAACAAAGACCACCGAAGAAAGATGCCCCTCGCCTTACCGCACACACACACACACACACACACACACACACACACACACACACACACACACACACACACAAACACAGTGTTGAAGCAGCCTACTTGCGACTAAGGTAATAAAAAAGAGATGATACAAAATATTTCCAATTTGTAAAAATACAAAATAAAATCATTAACAAAATCTAAGATGATGCGTATAATATTTGCAACCTGCGCCGTTGAAACTGCACCACGCCAACGGCAGGCCAGAGAACACAGTCATGTAACCCCCGCAGTCACAGAAATTGCCAACAATGTCGGTGCAACCAAAATATTTACAACCCCTGATGGCAGAATTTGTCCACAAAGGCAGGTGAGAGCGCGTGTTTACAACCTGCACAGGTAATTATTCCCACCGCGGTCTAAGGGGTAACGGGTGGGTGGGTGCGGTTTTGTACCCACCCGACTCAAGCCCGTTGCAGCTCAGTGCGTCCTTTGCCCGGTCGCCCGCCGACAAAAGGTCGTTTTGTCGCCAGGCTTCAAGCTGCACGTGCACTCCACGTGGCGAGGTGTGCGCGCGACCTGCTTGCTATTCAACTCCCTCGCTCACGCTGCGATGGGAAAAGGCTCATGATATCAGTGTTCCTGACGGCTTTCCTTATCGCCGGTAGGTATAGACACTCGCGAGATCTTAGTGTTGTCTGTCAAGTTATTCTTGTCACCGGGGGAATAGTCCCTGGCGAGATCTTAGTGTCTGTCAAGTTATTCTTGTCACCGGGGCAATAGTCACTCGCGAGATCTTAGTGTCTGTCAAGTTATTTCTGTCATCGGGGGAATAGTCCCTGGCGAGATCTTAGTGTCTGTCAAGTTAGTCCTGTCATCGGGGGAATAGTCCCTGGCGAGATCTTAGTGTCTGTCAAGTTATTCTTGTCACCGGGGGAATAGTCCCTGGCGAGATCTTAGTGTCTGTCAAGTTATTCCTGTCATCGGGGGAATAGTCCCTAGCGAGATCTTAGTGTCTGTCAAGTTATTCTTGTCATCGGGGGAATAGTCCCTGGCGAGATCTTAGTGTCTGTCAAGTTAGTCCTGTCATCGGGGGAATAGTCCCTGGCGAGATCTTAGTGTCTGTCAAGTTATTCCTGTCGCAAGGGGAATAGTCACTGGCGAGATCTTAGTGTCTGTCAAGTTAGTCCTGTCATCGGGGGAATAGTCACTGTCCGAGGCCTTATTTTTGTCCGTCAAGTTATTCCTGTCATCGGGGGAATAGTCCCTGGCGAGATCGTAGTGTCTGTCAAGTTATTCCTGTCATCGGGGGAATAGTCCCTGGCGAGATCTTAGTGTCTGTCAAGTTATTCTTGTCACCGGGGCAATAGTCACTCGCGAGATCTTAGTGTCTGTCAAGTTATTTCTGTCATCGGGGGAATAGTCCCTAGCGAGATCTTAGTGTCTGTCAAGTCCCTGGCGAGATCTTAGTGTCTGTCAAGTTATTCCTGTCATCGGGGGAATAGTCCCTGGCGAGATCGTAGTGTCTGTCAAGTTAGTCCTGTCATCGGGGGAATAGTCACTGGCGAGATCTTAGTGTCTGTCAAGTTATTCCTGTCGCAAGGGGAATAGTCACTGGCGAGATCTTAGTGTCTGTCAAGTTAGTCCTGTCATCGGGGGAATAGTCCCTGGCGAGATCGTAGTGTCTGTCAAGTTATTCCTGTCATCGGGGGAATAGTCACTGGCGAGAATGATCTTAGTGGGGAATAGTCACTGTCCGAGGCCTTATTTTTGTCCGTCAAGTTATTCCTGTCATCGGGGGAATAGTCCCTGGCGAGATCGTAGTGTCTGTCAAGTTATTCCTGTCATCGGGGGAATAGTCACTGGCGAGAATGATCTTAGTGTCTGTCAAGTTATTCCTGTCACCGGGAGAATAGTCACTGGCGAGATCTTAGTGTCTGTCAAGTTATTCCAGTCATCAGGGAAATAGTCACTGGCGAGATCTTAGTGTCTGTCAAGTTAGTCCTGTCATCGGGGAAATAGTCACTGGCGAGATCTTAGTGTCTGTCAAGTTATTCTTGTCACCGGGGGAATAGTCACTGGCGAGATCTTGGTGTCTGTCAAGTTATTTCTGTCATCGGGGGAATAGTCTCTGGCGAGATCGTAGTGTCTGTCAAGTTATTCCTGTCACCGGGGGAATAGTCACTGGCGAGATCTTTCGTGTCTGTCAAGTTATTCCTGTCGCAAGGGGAATAGTCATTGGCGAGAATGATCTTAGTGTCTGTCAAGTTATTCCTGTCACCGGGGGAATAGTCACTGGCGAGATCTTAGTGTCTGTCAAGTTTTTCCAGTCATCGGGGGAATAGTCACTGGCGAGATCTTGGTGTCTGTCAAGTTATTCCTGTCATCGGGGGAATAGTCACTGTCCGAGGCCTTTGTGTCTGTCAAGTTATTCCTGTCATCGGGGGACTAGTCACTGGCGAGATCTTAGTGTCTGTCAAGTTATTCCTGTCATCGGGGGAATAGTCACTGGCGAGAATGATCTTAGTGTCTGTCAAGTTATTCCTGTCACCGGGGGAATAGTCACTGGCGAGATCTTGGTGTCTGTCAAGTTATTTCTGTCGCAAGGGGAATAGTCACTGGCGAGATCTTAGTGTCTGTTAAGTTATTCCTGTTGCAAGGGGAATAGTCACTGGCGAGATCTTAGTGTCTGTTAAGTTATTCCTGTCGCAAGGGGAATAGTCACTGGCGAGATCTTAGTGTCTGTAAAGTTATTCCTGTCGCAAGGGGAATAGTCACTGGCGAGATCTTAGTGTCTGTAAAGTTATTCCTGTCGCAAGGGGAATGGTCACTGGCGAGATCTTAGTGTCTGTCAAGTTATTCCTGTCGCAAGGGGAATAGTCACTGGCGAGATCTTAGTGTCTGTTAAGTTATTCCTGTCGCAAGGGGAATAGTCACTGGCGAGATCTTAGTGTCTGTCAAGTTATTCCTGTCGCAAGGGGAATAGTCACTGGCGAGATCTTAGTGTCTGTTAAGTTATTCCTGTCGCAAGGGGAATAGTCACTGGCGAGATCTTAGTGTCTGTTAAGTTATTCCTGTCGCAAGGGGAATAGTCACTGGCGAGATCTTAGTGTCTGTAAAGTTATTCCTGTCGCAAGGGGAATAGTCACTGGCGAGATCTTAGTGTCTGTTAAGTTATTCCTGTCGCAAGGGGAATAGTCACTGGCGAGATCTTAGTGTCTGTTAAGTTATTCCTGTCGCAAGTTGAATAGTCATAGTTATTCTTGTTGCCGGAAGGTATTACTATCTCTACTCCTTTATTGTTTCTTTGTTATTTTGTTCCGTCGCGATATAACCTTGAACGGTTGAAAACGACGTTAAACACCAAATAAAGAAAGAAATAAAGAAAGAAAGAAAGAAAGAAAGTTATTTTGTTTGCATGGATGGTGCCCTCTTCTAGACAATTCCGTTCCAGCCAGCAACAGAAAAAGTACCCCCTCCCGGACCCACCAGCAACAGAAAAAGTACCCCCTCCCGGTCCCACCAGCAACAGAAAAAGTACCCCCTCCCGGTCCCACCAGCAACAGAAAAAGTACCCCCTCCCGGACCCACCAGCAACATAAAAAGTACCCCCTCCCGGTCCCACCAGCAACAGAAAAAGTACCCCCTCCCGGACCCACCAGCCCACCCCCAACCAGCAACAGAAAAAGTACCCCCTCCCGGTCCCACCAGCAACAGAAAAAGTACCCCCTCCCGGACCCACCAGCCCACCCCCAACCAGCAACAGAAAAAGTACCCCCTCCCGGTCCCACCAGCAACAGAAAAAGTACCCCCTCCCGGACCCACCAGCCCACCCCCAGCCAGCAACAGAAAAAGTACCCCCTCCCGGACCCACCAGCCCACCCCCAGCCAGCAACAGAAAATGTACCCCCTCCCGGTCCCACCAGCCCACCCCCAGCCAGCAACAGAAAATGTACCCCCTCCCGGTCCCACCAGCCCACCCCCAGCCAGCAACAGAAAAAGTACCCCCTCCCGGTCCCACCAGCCCACCCCCCGCCAGCAACAGAAAATGTACCCCCTCCCGGTCCCACCAGCCCACCCCCAACCCCCAACCCCCAACCTCGCCGTAACGCTTTGTCATACGCAGGCGCACCGGTGGCTGCTTCATAAAATGTCGTCTTGTTGTTGCTGCATGAAAATGTTTGCCGTGCAAAACTCTGCGTGTGCGGGATGAGAACAGTTCTGAGGCAGAACAACTGTGTTCGTTTTCCTTTCCCAAGTCTGAATGGAAGCCAAACAAAATCCGCCCTGGTTTTATGTCGCTTTGATGTGGGGCTTCCAAAATAAGGGCTTACGATTAATTGGTATTGGAAACCGTACTGGAAAAAAAAAACAATTCTGAAAATTCTTTTTATGGCGGCTAAAATTTCAGGACATTTCCTCGAGACAAATAGGCATTATCGACACAGTAGGCCTAAATGTCGTGTGCATTTCAAGAAATGATTCCGTCACGTCAAATAAGCGAAAGTGACCACGTGAACCCGGCTTGAATACAGTGACCAGGGCTGAGGTGAACGACAAAGTTACCACCCGAACGGGAGCCACCCGCAGTGTTGGACTGGTTGAAACTGAGATTTGTTGTGATTTCAACCAATCAGAACCCGCTGTATCTTCTCTCCCGTTTGGGTGGCACCCACTGTCGGTGTGTGTACCTAAGCCCCGGCAACAGCAGCACACTCTTCCGGTCCTCGACTTGATGAATGCTTCAAAGCAATTACAGCAGTTGTAAAAGAAATTCGGTTTTTATTTCATTAAAGGTTTAAGGGAAATGTTGGTACACAAATCTGATAATGATGCGTTCTTCCATTGCATTTTATGATATTGTATGGCCAGAGAGGTAGGTGTTTCTTGGAGCTAAACAAAAATGTCTGCAGTAAAACAAAGGAGCGGTGGAGTTTTATGTCGTTTCTATCGTCAGTGAAGCAAGTATAACAGACATGTCTCGAAAATGATATAGAGCTTAAACAATGACCACGAGTTGATTACTGGCAAATACCCACGAGGGTTTATTTTTCAGTAATCAACGAGTTGTCGTCATTGTTTAAGTTATTTACACAACGAACAACACGGGTCGAACATGCAGTCATGCAGACGACATCTTGTAGGCAATTTCATTTCAGCCTAATCACTCAGAGTGTCAAATGCGCGTCATTCAAATAGTCCCCTCGATTCTGACACAAACTTTACTTGTGAGGGTATTAAAAATAATGTCTTACACATGTTCATGTTGTTTGGTTGGTTTGTGGTTTGTTTGTTTGGATATGAACTTACGAACCAGTGTCCAGTTAAATACGAGGTTAAAATGTAGATCTAGTTTTTCCCACAGGCGCCCGCAATGTGATCACACGCAAACAAATCACACGCAAACAAATCAGATTTGATTTAGATCCAATTATTTGTTGAACGAAGTAGGAATCTTTATTTCAAATCTGACGAAGCACTTCTGATAAAAAATAGAACTCGAACACAGAAATAAACATGACTGTAAAATAAATAAGCCACTGAAACCGTTCGTCTGTCCTTGTAATTCACACATTGAATGAGAAATTAAAGACGCCTCCGTAGATTGGAGCATCAAAGTGCACGCCTGTGAATCGGTCGGTTGCAGACGAAGACGTCACCTGGTTGTGGCTTCCAATCATCGCTGCACTTGGAGAGGGCACGCCGCTGAGGTGTTCAACTTGCTGGGCAGATAACTGTAGTGTGGGTGACAGTGCTTGACTTGTCGCGTTCATCTTCCAAACATGTTGCCGCTGGGTGTCCGACATTGTGGAGTAGTTGTTGATCGACTGCACATTCCTGTGTCCGGACACTTGCATGATGTGGGTAGGAGGAAGCCCATGGTCATTCAGTTTCTGCACCATGGTCTTTCGCGCACTGTGGTTGCTGATCTTCTTTCCATCTCCAAGCCCAGCGGCAGCCGACATAGTCTTCATCAAACTTCCCAGAGTGTTGATTCCCAGGTTGATTTTTGAACCACTGTCCATCGACTGGACCACCAGGACGGGCGCTGCAGGCCAAATAAAAGGGCGAATCTGGTGTTTGGGCGTTTTCTGGGCGCAGAGCAGCGTATTTCAGATAGATCTGAACTGGGCAGCGGCCAGGATCCTCTTCATTTTCGAACGCTTTTGCTCTTGGATTTGAGTCACGTTTCACGTTGACACCCGTGACCAGTGCGGGTCATCGTGGCTCTTTCATTGTACTCAAGATATCGCCGGCCGTTTGCGTTGGTCTTGAGTTGGATATCACCCCAGCACATGGCTCTGTGTGGTGCAACCGATCTCATTCCAAAATGCAGCGTGTTGTTCCACCACAAGGAATTCAGAATGGTCTTTGGTGTTTGGGTGCCGAGCTGGCCACTATACTCCAAAGTGTATCCACATCGTCATCGCCGAGCGGATCCGCCTTGTTTGGTAAGTTTCCTTTCCCACCTTTCTTCAGGGTTTTGAGCTTGCTGTTGAGAACGTCCTGAACCCTCTTTGATTTGGCATCCGTGGCTGTTGCAATTCTCGTTCTCCCCTTCGAACTCAAGTGCCTATCGATCGAAGCAACAATGCCACGAATGGTGGACGGCTCATAGTCGCTCCCATCCTCTCGTTTAGCAACTGTAAGAAATTTGCACAGCATGTCACATAGGCCGTCGTGGTCAATGTCGCTCAGATCGGTGTTTTGAAAGTCTGGATATTGTTCATTAATAAACTTCCGAAGAAGGCCAACATCCAAATCGTGCTTGTTTTTCATCGTGTTTCTGTTTTCGCTGTCCTTCAGCAGTTTGGTGACATCACTGTCAGATACCGCGCTGAATCGCCGTTTCTTTGGTGCCGGTGCAGCAGCCGGGTCATCAAAAATGTCCCTTGATTCCACTGGAGTTAATTCGGTGAAATCCCAATCATTGAAATCGAAATTCAGATCAAAACTGTCGCTCGCAGCAGCCATCATTGTTGTTACAGTTTTGAGTCAACGTTGTATTCTTCCGCAACAGGGTCCAATCGTCTGGGTTTCAAATGATGTCATGTTCTAAAAATAAATTCTAGTATTGATTATTTTTTAGCCCTCTTTATTCAAACTTCGAATAATCCACGTGTGATTTTTGGGTGTAAAGTAGTTCGTTCTAATTTCTCACTTGTCTAAATATATTGCAAGCCCCTGGAGCAATTTTTTGATTAGTGCTTTTGTGAACAAGAAACAATTGACAAGTGGCTCTATCCCATCCCCCCCCCCCCCCCCCCCCCCTTCCCCCGTCGCGATATAACCTTCGTGGTTGAAAACGACGTTAAACACCAAATAAAGAAAGAAAGAAAGTCTAAAAATAATCAACTAGATTTAATCCACTCCTCGGTTGCATTACAGGAGTTGTATAAATCAAATGTCTCCGGCCGGCTCATGTTGATCAACATTTTCTCGACATGTCAGTTATTATTTGCTAACAATCAGCTTATTCAAAATAACTCATGAAAATGTCTTAAAGCGCTATACCGGTGCAGCGTTCTTACGTAGCACTATTCATAGACGGTCAAGGCCATGGAGGTGACACCAATGAGTGTGACATGCAAGAACAAATTTCAATGTTATTACAAGCTGACAATTTACTAGGTATTGTCATGCTAAACTTCTACGAAAAATGTTTTCCACACTTGAGCCATCGTTTAGATGTATTTACAAAAATAATATCAATGTTCAAACATAACATGACGCCATCACAATTTCAGATTCAGACAATTTAATGATCCAAGAACAAACAAAAAGAAATGTTGGTGGTGTTTCTTTATTGCTAGGCCACACATCCATCAATACAAACAAGATAAGCAGGTAAGAATCTCTAATTGGGTCAAATACCTGAGCTTGAAATTGCTTAAACATAACATGACACCAAAACACTAAGTCAAAATGCAGCATGGAGTTCAAAGACAAAATACCATCAATACTAAGTCCAAAACAGAAAACATAGATAATGTTTGTGTGTCTCCAAAATATCGTAATGAAAATACTAATTATAGTCATCAAATTAAATCAATAATAGAGCCATCCTTCACTGGATGCTGCGTAATACCCGAAAATGCCAAAAATTAAACCAAGAACACGCCCAAATCAATCATTTTGGCATTAAATAATAATAAAACATTGTTACATACATTATTTCCTTTGGCAAAAAAAAAAAAAAGTGGATGCGTTACCTTGTCTTTAAATGAGAGGGAAAAAAGAAAAAGTAGCCATGCTTGAACATAACATGACGCCGTGACACAAGATAAACTTACATCATCTGGAGCTATAGATGCAAATAAAATATCAAATTCAGAAGCCATTGTGTGCATAGCGTTGGTCATTGCACAGTTAACTGCATAGCCAAGTCACAACCTTAGAAAAAGTTATTCTGAAATTAAAACACTTAAACATAACTTGACGCCATGAAACATAACATGACACTGGGTGGCCGAGTAGTAACGCACTTGCGCTCGGAAGCGAGAGGTTGCGAGCTCGACCCTGGGTCAGGGCGTTAGCAATTTTCTCCCCCCTTTCCTAACCTAGGTGGTGGGTTCAAGTGCTAGTCTTTCGGATGAGACGAAAAACCGAGGTCC
The DNA here is from genome assembly GCF_037325665.1 of Littorina saxatilis. Classification (NCBI taxonomy): domain Eukaryota; kingdom Metazoa; phylum Mollusca; class Gastropoda; order Littorinimorpha; family Littorinidae; genus Littorina; species Littorina saxatilis. The sequence continues at coordinate 5,517,779 of NC_090246.1, read as the reverse complement.
CTTCGTGTACACTACATTGGGGTGTGCACGTTAAAGATCCCACGATTGACAAAAGGGTCTTTCCTGGCAAAATTGTATAGGCATAGATAAAAATGTCCACCAAAATACCCGTGTGACTTGGAATAATAGGCCGTGAAAAGTAGGATATGCGCCGAAATGGCTGCGATCTGCTGGCCGATGTGAATGCGTGATGTATTGTGTAAAAAAATTCCATCTCACACGGCATAAATAAATCCCTGCGCCTTGAATATGTGCGCGATATAAATTGCATAAAAATAAAAATAAAATAAAAAAATAAATCCCTGCGCTTAGAACTGTACCCACGGAATACGCGCGATATAAGCCTCATATTGATTGATTGATTGATTTATCAGGCTAAAGTGGCAAAACCAAACATAATAAAAGAACAGGAGTACAGCTATCTACATGCAGTGATGGTAGGTAATTATTAACCATCAAATAATCTGATGTGTAAACTTAATCTTTTATGTTTGCACAGAAAATTTGCTGTTTGAGCATAACATGACGCCATGAAACATAACATGACACCGTGACAAAAGATAAAATTACATCCTCTGGAACTATGGGTGTAAGTAAGTCCTCCAATTCAGATGCCATTGTGTGCACATATAAGGCTGCTACAGAGCTAAGTTCACTGTCCACTGAATAGGTGAGGGGCAACCTTAGAAAAAGTTTTTGTACCATGAAAAAATGCCCAAACATAACTTAAGACCATGTTCAAACCAATTAAAAGGGAAAAAAAAGTATAGTCTACATTTACCTGTACAAAATGCTAGATAAAAAGGAAAGCTAGACGAAAATAGACTAAAAAACTATAAAAACGGAAAAAGTCACAAAATGTTGCCCAAACATAACATGACATACCCTGACATTCATGCGTTGGTGTCATGTTATGTTGGACATGAATTCCCAACCACAAGTACAAAAAAACAAAAAACACTAACTAGAAGAAAAAAAAACTATGCATGCTTGGTTCGGACATGCAAAAAGGTTTTGATGATCTAGAATAACAAAAATAACCTATCCAAACTTAACATTACACCGAGGGGTGTCTCAGAACCGGCAGAACCGGCGTCAAGTTATGTTCAAACAGATTATGGTGAAATTGTATAATGCATTTTTCCTACAGATTATATTTTTTTTGTGCTGGGCTGCATTGAAACAGATAATATCAATATTAAATTCTACATCTATTTTTCTTTACCAAAAATAAAATAAGTAAAAAACCGAGTGCCCAAACCTAACATTACACCAGCCGTGGCAGCAGAGATCGACTGTGCATAGCGTCAAGTTATGTTTGGACATAAAACTAGCACTCGGCGATCAGACACAATAAGGGTCTACAAGTTCAGACCCAATGATGATGTTAATTCCTAGTATTCAATCTGCCACAAAAATTAGTGTATGTTTGAAGACATTTAGTTGAACGAGTTTAAACATAACGCTGACGACCTCGGACTTGGTGTAAAGTTGCGTTTGATCTCCCGCATCCCATAATATCAACCACGTATCTTGTAAATCGCAGTAAATGACTTTTAGGGGTACTTCACGAAGTGATTTCATGAAGGGATGCATCATTGATGGTTGAAAACGTACTTAGCTCTATCAAACCAAAAACGCAACAGTGACACCACATGATCGGCATGAATGCACATGACAAAGCAAAAATTGACAAATGTAGGAACGTAGGAAAGTGTTGATGAAAGCACAACTATTCAGACAGGATCTCTAGTTTTATCAGAGAAACAGAACTCAGCACTCGAAAGCCTAATGTGGTCATTACTTCATATTCTATCTATAATTTCGCTGGATTTGCAAAAACGCAACAAATGACGCCAAAATAAAAACCTTAGTTTTCGGCCTATCCTCGGCGTCCATCGCGCGCTTTGTCTTCAAATGGCGCAATATTCTAAATTGGAGTGGTTTTCACTTCCATGCCGGATTAATCTCCAAAAAATGGAGTGAAAAATACACATTAATTGTTCTTTTTTCGTGTCCAAACGCAACGGTTTGTTGACACCATATCGCTTCCGCAAAATCAATGTAAATTTCTTGCTGCATCAGAGTTTAAAATGTTCGCTTGCTGATTAATCCAAGAACTAAAACATAAAATCTTTCAGATTAGAGGTTAATCACGTGTGTTGGATGCGGATATTTCTTTCAAGTTAACATCGATCGCTATCACCCAAACATGACACCATGCGTTGCGTTTGAGCACGATTGATGACGCTCTATATAAACAAGAAACGAACAAATATTTGACACGCACGTAACGTCAATAGGAATTGATAACGTTTTAAGAATTCGGAAATCAATAAATTGACTCTTGATTCGATCTTTTTATGGTGAAAAATGCCGTCTGAAGTGACACACAGGTATGTCTGTCACGTTTTTCTTCCACCACGATCGTCGATTTTTCATTAAAAAAAAGGTTTTTTAATGACAGAAAGCAAGTTTAACTCACTTTATGCCATCACACGAAGCTTTGATTATATAAGAACAAGTGACAACAGTTTGATTTCATTAATTCTTTATCTTCAACCTTAGAATCGCAGTCAAAAATTGTCAGCTGGTGATTTCTGCACTCGAGCCACCTCCATGGCCTTGACCAGATACAATGACGGTCTCAGGGCGCTTTAAAAAATATCTAAAAATATAAATTGAACATTAATATTGAACTATTCACACATTAAAATGTTGTTGTTGCCGCTTTGTGAACAAACCACTTTGATTATCCATACAAAACAGAATGTCAAAGCTATCAAGCGCATCAACAAACGACTACACCACCAACTGCTGATAAAGGTGTTCCAAAAAGAGGAAAAAAATAATGGGTTTCCTGCTTAAGTCGGATTGTATTTCGCCATGCATGAAAAGCATAACAGGGTCTGCATTTACTTGAACACGTTACACCTGGTAATTGCCAAGCCGCAAAAAAAATGTGCATGTCATTACTGATTTCATGATGCCATTGTATCTGGGATTGGGTTTATCAATGTTGTTTCGTGTGACAGCAAAACCACACCACACACGCCTTCACCACAGCCTGGTCGAGCAACAATCATTTGATAGATGAAAAAAACTAATTCTGTTTATTATTACGTTTCTCCAGATTGAGTCTCGCCTCAGTTTTGACGAAAAACATATTACTGCAAAGTGGTCATATCCCCAGTATACAGGGAAACCATTTAAAATAATTGAACTACACATACAGTAACTGAACTGCACCTGCAAATAAAAGAGGTCATATCCCCAATACACTGGGAAACAGATTAAAGTCATTAAACTACACCTACAGTTATTGAATTAGATCACTCCTACAAATCAAAGTGGCCATGTCCTCAGTATGATACAGGGAAACGTTTTAGATTAATTAAACTCCAACTACAACTTAAAGTGATCGTGTTCCTAGTAGTATGATCCCTACAGAAAAGAATGAATACTAGCGGAGTCAGCCGAACCTTACGAAACACTTTTGAGACGTCAATTTTCCGGCGCCATTTCACCGACAGACATCTCCAAAAAGTCTTCCAACGAAGGATATGGACCGTCGTGACGATAAACATCTCGCTATCATTCTCGTTCAACCCCTACCCCTTCTCTCCCCCCCCCCCCCCTCCCCCCCGTTCATTCTCCGCCCCTCCTTCGACCCAACACCACTCTCTCTTGTCCTCCGTCGCCCCTCCCTTCCCGTCAGCCAGGACAGGAGATTGCAGCCAAGCAAACACACACTGCAGGGCGTCACGTGACACAGTTAAGGTGAGAGAGCACGTGCGGCACGGCCGGTGACAACCTGTCGTCTGCTCACTGACTACCTGTCGTCTGCTGGCTACCTGTCGTCTGCTGGCTACCTGGCCAGCGTGGCTCGGTGCTGCCGACATGTGGCTGACGGGACTTGCGACCAACTCACGGAGCATGGAGCCAACTTGCGTGTTCTTTGGCTGACCCCCGTTTCTTTCAGGCAAGCATTGCTTGCGTAAAGCCTCTCGCTATGAAAGACAGCAGTTAAACTCCATCGGTTGATACCGAAAAGGTCGTCTGCATTGGTCGGTAAACTGCCACGAACAGCCAATCGGATTGGCAGCTGTGTGGCCGCCATTTATTCACGCGTAGCGAGCATCTCCAAGGCATGTTCGCCTTCTCTCGCCAAATCCTAGCGTTCCTCGTAACGAAAATTGCCCAAGAAATGCTACTTCCTCGCCCCACTCGCTTCACTCGCCAATTCTCGCGTCAAAGAAACGGATGACTGTTCTTTCGTTGTTACGGTGCAAAGTTAATTCAAGTCCCGCGGGGGAAAGAAGTTCCACACACAAAAACGGGACATTTCCACCCCAAACGATAGCCGACGACAAAAGAAAATTACTTGTTCTCAATGCGGTGAACTTCAAAGACTAAATTATATAAAACAACATAGTTCAGTTTATCAAACTGGGAATTTAGAGGCGTAACTGCCGTGATTTTGGCTTTGTATTTTAAAACAAGTTCTTTGATGAGTACTGAAACTTTGACTTGCCGCGGGGAACTTGTTTTTCAAACTTACTGACCTTGAAGAAACATGAAGCGAAAGTTCTTGCAGTGACTGCGCTATTTCATAAGAGGGCTAAAACAATAATGTCACGTTATCGTAAAACATATGTCACTGTTGGATTGTTTTGTTAACGGGGTTGGTGCTTGTACGGTGTTTTACGGAAGTGGGGGGGGGGGGGGGGGGTTGCTGTGTTCATGAGTTGCGAACGTTGCAAGTCGAATAGAGATTTTTGTGTAGGTTTAAATCAAATCAACATTTCATGTCTAGGTGATGTCCAAGCATAGAGTCCCAGGAAGCATGTACCAAATCAAATCAACATTTCATGTCTAGGTGATGTCCAAGCATAGAGTCCCAGGAAGCATGTACCAAATCAAATCAACATTTCATGTCTAGGTGATGTCCAAGCATAGAGTCCCAGGAAGCATGTACCAAATCAAATCAACATTTCATGTCTAGGTGATGTCCAAGCATAGAGTCCCAGGAAGCATGTACCAAATCAAATCAACATTTCATGTCTAGGTGATGTCCAAGCATAGAGTCCCAGGAAGCATGTACCAAACCAAATCAACATTTCATGTCTAGGTGATGTCCAAGCATAGAGTCCCAGGAAGCATGTACCAAATCAAATCAACATTTCATGTCTAGGTGATGTCCAAGCATAGAGTCCCAGGAAGCATGTACCAAACCAAATCAACATTTCATGTCTAGGTGATGTCCAAGCATAGAGTCCCAGGAAGCATGTACCAAACCAAATCAACATTTCATGTCTAGGTGATGTCCAAGCATAGAGTCCCAGGAAGCATGTACCAAACCAAATCAACATTTCATGTCTAGGTGATGTCCAAGCATAGAGTCCCAGAAAGCATGTACCAAACCAAATCAACATTTCATGTCTAGGTGATGTCCAAGCATAGAGTCCCAGGAAGCATGTACCAAATCAAATCAACATTGCATGTCTATGTGATGTCCAAGCATAGAGTCCCAGGAAGCATGTACCAAATCAAATCAACATTTCATGTCTAGGTGATGTCCAAGCATAGAGTCCCAGGAAGCATGTACCAAACCAAATCAACATTTCATGTCTAGGTGATGTCCAAGCATAGAGTCCCAGGAAGCATGTACCAAATCAAATCAACATTTCATGTCTAGGTGATGTCCAAGCATAGAGTCCCAGGAAGCATGTACCAAATCAAATCAACATTTCATGTCTAGGTGATGTCCAAGCATAGAGTCCCAGGAAGCATGTACCAAACCAAATCAACATTTCATGTCTAGGTGATGTCCAAGCATAGAGTCCCAGGAAGCATGTACCAAATCAAATCAACATTTCATGTCTAGGTGATGTCCAAGCATAGAGTCCCAGGAAGCATGTACCAAATCAAATCAACATTTCATGTCTAGGTGATGTCCAAGCATAGAGTCCCAGGAACCATGTACCAAATCAAATCAACATTTCATGTCTAGGTGATGTCCAAGCATAGAGTCCCAGGAAGCATGTACCAAATCAAATCAACATTTCATGTCTATGTGATGTCCAAGCATAGAGTCCCAGGAAGCATGTACCAAATCAAATCAACATTTCATGTCTAGGTGATGTCCAAGCATAGAGTCCCAGGAAGCATGTACCAAACCAAATCAACATTTCATGTCTAGGTGATGTCCAAGCATAGAGTCCCAGGAAGCATGTACCAAATCAAATCAACATTTCATGTCTAGGTGATGTCCAAGCATAGAGTCCCAGGAAGCATGTACCAAATCAAATCAACATTTCATGTCTAGGTGATGTCCAAGCATAGAGTCCCAGGAAGCATGTACCAAATCAAATCAACATTTCATGTCTAGGTGATGTCCAAGCATAGAGTCCCAGGAAGCATGTACCAAACTTTGCCGACGGAGAGAACCGTGACAGTACCGTGTGTTGATGCAAAATGGTATTGTCGTTTTGAGAGAGGCAATGGGGGAGGATGGGGGGGGGGGGGGCAAAAGACCCTCTCCCCATTCCCCACACCCAATCTCGATGTCTTTCTCCAGCTCATTGTATGTGCCTGTAGTTTTGCTCGCTTCTGACCACATCCCCCTCACCCCATCTGGATGTCTTTCTCCAGCTCATATCATGTGCCTGTGGTTTTGCTCGCCTCTCTGTCCCGTTGTCCTCAATAATGTGAGCGGCGGTTCACAATGCTCCAGTCGTCTGTCTACCGGGGGGACTAGCGCGCGCTCGTCAAAGACAATTATCTCTAATTAATAACTCTCTTACCTCAACGCCAGCTCAGAGTAGTTCGCCATATCGGTTGGCTGTGGTATCAGATAGTGTCGCTCAATTGTCGTAGGGATACGAGATATGTCGCTCGCCGACACACAGAGACCAGATAGGGTCGCTCTATTGTCGCAGGGATAGCAGATAGTGTCGTTTTATTCGCCAAGAGATACTAGATAGCTTGTGCTCATTGTCGTGGAGTGAGCCGACAATTCTAAGCACTTTTTTCCGGGTCAAAATATTGCATGTGGCGACGATATCTCCCACTCTTTTCGCGGCTCGTTTGAAGCCCACAACAGTCATTATGTGTGCAGTGAGACAGCGCTGTGCTGTCGGAACAATCCAAGATGGATTCTGTGCTGTGTTTCACGGAATAATTACTGCGTCTATCTTTCTCATCTCCCCCTTCCCTTTCCGAATAATTTGAAACACCCTGAAAACGGCTACATGATACCACTATATGGGATACTTGATCTTGTACAGAAAAAAACGAGAGACTGCGAGAGAGAGAGAGAGAGATAAGAGAGGAGAAGAGGGGGGGGGGGGGGGAGACAGGGTTGGTTGTGAAAATATAGTTGGTAAAAAGAACAATTTTTGAGAAAAAAAACTGACATGCTTTCAGCACATTTTTCAAATAACAAACACAGTTCAACTTCAATTTGCTTCGGGAGCATTTCGATCCCAAAAGCATAACTTTTTTAGGAGGCTTCCGTCTGTCGGTCTGTCGGTCTGTCTGTCTGTCTGTCCGTCCGTCCGTCCGTCCATCCGTCCGTCCGTCTGTCTGTCTGTCTGTCTATCTGTCTGCCTGTCTATATGTCTCAGAAGCTTACAAGGCTGTTTATTTATCTTACAACTACAGCAAATGGTGCAATGCAGTGACTAGTTTTTTTTGGACAGAGAACACGGAAGAAGTAGGGGGGGTGGAGGGGGGGCGGTGAGGAGGCTTTTATAGCCTTTGTTCTTAGTCAATGGGCCAGGAATGAAATCCACACTATAGAACACAACTCAGCCGCCGCAAAAACCACACTTTGTTTAGCATCAACAACTATCGCAAGCAAAACTCCACAGAGTTCTAAAACTCAACAGAGCGAAACAGCCTCTCTCTCTCTCTCTCTCTCTCTCTCTCTCTCTCTCTCTCTCTCTCTCTCTCTCTCTCCTCTCTCTCTCTCTCTCTCTCTCTCTCTCTCTCTCTCTCTCTCTCTCTCTCTCTCTCTCTCTCTTTCTGGGCGGGGACGTAGCTCAGTTGGTAGCGCGCTGGCTTTGTAGCCAGTTGGTCGCTATCAGCGTGCCTGCGTGGGTTCGATCCCCACGTTCGGCGAGAGATTTATTTCTTGGAGTCAACTTTGTGCAGACTCTCGGCTTCGGTGTCCGAACACCCCCGTGTGCACACATGCGCACGAAAAAGATCCCACGTTCACAGCGAAAGTCTCAGGGCTTGGAAAACACGCATGCATCTTCTCTCGTCTCTGATTATCATGATCGCATATATCGATACTTTGACGAGACAAACCCAATGCTGGTGTGTCGAAGAAGACAGCCGGGCTTGTTCGAATCAAAGTATCACACCATATCTTCAGCGTATTACCAATACCTGTCCCAATATAGACCAGTTGGTCTAAGAGGACGTTAAACCCTAATATAGTCAGTCTCTCTCTCTCTCTCTCTCTCTCTCTCTCTCTCTCTCTCTCTCTCTCTCTCTCTCTCTCTCTCTCTCTCTGTGAATGTTTGCACTTTCAGTAATTTGAGGTGTAAAATTGATGCGGTTTTTCCTAGATGTATTGAGTAATGTCTTGCCACAAGTGCCCAAAGGCTGGTGCGAGGGGGTGGGGGGTGGTGCTCCGTGTCTTTGGGAGCCTGCTTTACAAGACGCCTTGCTGTGCATAAAGACCGGTGCTAGGCTGCACGTGCAAGTTGCAGTCAGGCGTGTGTGCACGTCACGGGCAATGCCACATAATTAGCATGTGTCATAATAGGTGCCTTTAATTGCCAACGCAAATCTCACCACCCATCGCACCCTGCCAACTGCAACTGCACTCAAGACACAATTCCGTGCGGTTTTATTCTCCAGATATTTCACTTTGAATACTAAGCTTTCTTTTGACGCCCTGTTTATTTTTGGAATATTTGGCCACAAAACATTTGTAATTGGTGTACGCCCTGTTACTCCCAATACACTCAATATTCTCATCGAACCCTGTTTATGTTCTTGAAATATTTTGCTTTGTTCTTTTCTTGGGTGGTAACGTTTTTCTTGTACGCCGCGTTTTGTTGTTGTTTTTCTGGAGTGTCTGGGCTCTGGCCTTGTTCTTTTCACGGATGCTTATGTTGTTTTACTGATAAGTGTGGGTTTTTCCGTTGTTGTTGTTGTTTTGTGTTGTTTTGTGTTGTTGTTGTTGTTGTTATTGTTTTGTTTCGGTTTTTTCATGTTTTTTAGTAGGTGTTACTCTTCTCAGAAGCCATTAAAAGCGGGTTTTAAAGTCGTTTTAGTGGATAATCGGACAAAAAACGGTAATTCAAGTAACCCCTAAAACGCACTGCCTTCAAACTTTCAGAGCTTTCCGCTAAGACATGTCGTAAACTACACACGAAATGTTCAGTCAATTCTGATATTAATTGTGTTTGTTAAGACCTGTTTGATTTTTGGGACAGTTCTGGATACTAAAGTTTTCTTTGCGACCTGGTTTTTTGGTGGGATAGTTCTGGATACTAAAGTTTTCTTTGCGACCTGGTTTTTTCGTGGGATAGTTCTGGATACTAAAGTTTCTTCGCGCCATGTTTTTTTTGTCCCTCCTCATCATAATCCTGATTGTTGTTGTTTTATCACACATCCCGCCATTCCCCTTCAGCCCACTTCAGACCAGAAGTTTTCGTACTTGTGTGCCTTCGGCGTCCAATTACAGAACGGCTTATTTGATTGACGACCACCTAATTGAAATCTGCAAAGTTTCATTGGGGGGGGGGGGGGGGGCTACGCTGCAATAAAGTCTGGTGCACAGAAGCTAAATGCATGAATACAAATGAACAAACAATCGAGTGTTCGCACGGAGACCTTTCAGTTCAGCTGGGTTTTATCGCGGCAATGAATTGCTGAGATTTTTTTGCCCAGTATTTTTATAAATGCACCCGTTAGAAGAAGTGGAGACGGCTAACAATCTTAAAACTTGAAGCTCTAGGCGCTCAGGCCACGTGGGTTGTGAATAATCCGCTCAGAAACTTGGCGTTCAGCTCCGCGGCTTTAATCCGTTTTGTCGCCTGAATTATCTTAGTGGAAGAACAATAGGCCATTTTATTACCTTGGAAGATTGTCTTTTAAAATGTTCTGCGGAGGAAAAACACAATTTGGAAACATCTGCATGCTTAACCAACTGATGTCATAAGGTACGAGCTCAATATAGCCCTCAGCTGAGTAGAGTCTTAGCGAATCCTTCCCGCCATCAAACGTTTTCAACTCGCCCATAGAGTTGCCCTATTCGCCTTTTCGGCGAGAATAATGTTTGTTTGTGTTACATACTTTAAAGCCACCCTCCGCCTCCCGTAAACCATCCATTTCTGGCCACGGACACTGTCAGGCTTTTACACACAGTACAAACACCCTTACGTTTAAACACTTACCGCTAGAGAACACCCTAGGTGCCCTCCATAAAGAGCGAGCATTTTTCAAAGAATTTATTTTTGCGTGGACAGACGGATTTCTATCCACAGAAATCGGAAGCCTCGTTATGGCGCTAGACCTAACTGTTAAAATCTAAATAGTAAATTGACAGCTTTTTACAAAATAATTGTTAAAACACCAAAGATTTCTTTTATCATCAAAATAAAGTTAGTACAGTTCGAAGTTTTAAAAGTTTAAAAGTAGGGAGACCGGATGTATATCAAGCAAAAACTGAGTGCATGGGTCGACTGGTGCATGCAACTTGCAGCTCTTTTGAACTGATGACGGGGAACACGTGGGCTACCAACAACGATACAACTTTGGCTTTTGTAAGGCTGGTCGACTGAGATGTCCACCATTTGATACTGTTAGTTTCTGTGTCTGATTGACTGAGATGTCCACCATTTGATACTGTTAGTTTCTGTGTCTGATTGACTGAGATGTCCACCATTTGATACTGTTAGTTTCTGTGTCTGATTGACTGAGATGTCCACTATTTGATACTGTTAGTTTCTGTGTCTGATTGACTGAGATGTCCACCATTTGATACTGTTAGTTTCTGTGTCTGATTGACTGAGATGTCCACTATTTGATACTGTTAGTTTCTGTGTCTGATTGACTGAGATGTCCACCATTTGATACTGTTAGTTTCTGTGTCTGATTGACTGAGATGTCCACCATTTGATACTGTTAGTTTCTGTGTCTGATTGACTGAGATGTCCACCATTTGATACTGTTAGTTTCTGTGTCTGATTGACTGAGATGTCCACCATTTGATACTGTTAGTTTCTGTGTCTGATTGACTGAGATGTCCACCATTTGATACTGTTAGTTTCTGTGTCTGATTGACTGAGATGTCCACCATTTGATACTGTTAGTTTCTGTGTCTGATTGACTGAGATGTCCACCATTTGATACTGTTAGTTGCTGTGTCTGTGTAGATTGAGTATTGCGCGCATACACACGTACTTCCGCGACAGGGATATTATTACTTCAAATGAGCTGCATCTTACCATTGCCCAAGCAGACGAATTTTCCGATAACCGCTAGTTTCTTTGAAGTCGCCGCCACTCGGTTTGTATTACTAGCAGTCATTTGTTGCATTTTTGATTCAGAGGTACGCAATAACATGCTATTGCAGATACAGAGTCGCATTGAAACCAAAACCTGACGACTAAATTCAGCACGTGTGTAAAAAATTAAAAAGAAGGAAAGTGGGTCACACGTGGCCACGATGGCTCGGGGGTTGAATAAACCACGAGAACTGGTGTGTGGTTTACGCATGCAAAATAGCCATTCAAGCGAACTGTGTCATTTAAGGCTGTTATATGCTATTGCAAGTGTGTTCCATTAGGTTAGAACTGCTTACTTGTGACAGATTCCATCGTTCTGTAACCCTCATATGAGGCAGAGTGGGGCTTTAAATTTTGTTTCAAATCAGAGTACAAAGTTTATTCTTCTTTCGAATTTACTACTAAAGCAGCTGTGCTTTCTGTGTTATTTTGTTCGTCTATAAGTTCTCGTCAGGTGTGATAATTTCATTATCAAGATCGCAAAATCTGGTTTGTTTTTGAATTCCTGCACCAAACTGTCACATGTGCAGCGGTTGTCAACTGGCTTAACAATCGATGGTGCAAAGTTACTCTGTGTACGGCAGATCGACTTCAGCAGTCCCACAGTCGCACAGTCCCACAGTGAAAGTCATACAAGTTTTATTGTAGGGGAAAACCCTTGGGGTCCAAGAACTTTGACCTCTCACAAATATGTTGAACACTCATTTGCATTTTGAACAGTTATTTCCTGAAAGAGTTCCGTTTACCACGTGTCATGTTACAGAACACTGCGCTGTTTTCATTTCAGATCAAACTCAAATCATGACAACAAAGGACATCCTGGTTGTTAGCCAGTGACTGTCAAAAGACGAAGACTGTCGGAGTTAACCTCTTCCTTTCAGCTTGACTAGCGACTGATGCGAGGCACACCTCGGAGTTCCTGTTTGCGATCAGGCAACGACCTACACAAGGCGGAGGCGTCAAGTGGCAGTCATTAAATTCCGCTTTGTTCAAAGACTTCCCTCCAGACCGGCCACCATCACGCGCCACGCACGCGACGTGGACATTACGTGAAGTCTGCGAGCAGTTTCCGACCTCTGCACATCAAAGGGAGCGACGCTGGAGACTTGTACCCTGCACACTGCACGACGCTCGCCACAATGCGCAAAGTGTCCGGGAGTCTTGTCTCGTTGACACCACGTGACACCACGTGGCTCGTTCATTAGCAGCGACCGGCGTGCGACCGTGCGTTTAGCGTCAAGAATCGAGCCGCAAGGTGCCGTGCGTAGAGTCACATCATCAGGACCGTGAGAAGCCGGTAGGGGGATGAAAAGACTTGTACCTGCGACCCTCCGGCTCTCTGGTGTTTTGACGGGTCGCTGCAATAATTAACAATTCATTACTTCTGCTCGAGCGGAGTGCTGACTGTCTTGAGACAATTGGCGACCACAGCGGCTCTTCGTTGCCCCTCTAATGGACTGTTAGCTCTGCTTGTTATGCCTCATTTGCCCACGTTGGGCGGCGAGGGAAAGTCAAACTTTGGATGAAAGACGCTGTTGTTTTCACAAAACTGATTTCGCCTTGTGCTACTGATATTTACACTCCTTCCTCCCTCTCCTCCCTCTCCTCCCTCTCCAGGCTTAGAAAAGGCCACTTTCTCTTCTCGTTTGCGCAATATTTAAAAACTGCATTTCTTTCTGTTTTATTTAATTAAGAAGGCATATGTCTGAAGAGCGATAATGGGTTCTTGTGGTTGGCTAATTCAGGAGTAATTCTCTTCGAACCTATTTTTTATGAGCCTGTTCGATGCTGTTTATAACTTGTGATTAACGAAGCACCACCGTCGTGAACTGGTGCAAAACATCTTAAAACTGAGCAGGTGCAAAATATGATGTAGAAATGCCACGAACAAAATCTCACATAGTGCTTTCTGTCACCTAAACAATATGTTGCTGGCATCCAGCACATAACTGTGAAATGATGACCTAGCCAAAGTGAATTTGCTCGGGGAAAATAAAACTCGCATCTTTTGGCTTTTGGCGTCAGAGGCTTTGGAAGAGGTCGAGGTTCTAGAAGACGCGCCTTATGTCCCAAGGCTTGTAGTTCTCATGCGTGTGTACACGCCGGGGGAAGTGAATTACGGCAGAAAAATCGCCGTGTGTTACAGCATTCTGCAGTCCGGTAGTCAACCAGGTTTCGAGCGCGAAAGTAGTGTTACTTCCAAACTAATAATTACTGTGGCGTAATTATCGAAGCCAGCAAAGTTTATTTGGTCTCAGCTAGCGGATTCATGATTGCATGAGGATTAACATGTTATCGGTTTAATTTTTGAGGCTTCTGTTTTAGATTTGTGACAGCGTCGTATTTGTTGATATTGTTCGATTTGGGGATTTGTTTTTAAATGGTGGAGATTACAAGAGGCTTAAAGCAACAAAGGTCATTTGATCAGGTAATGTGGTGTATGCTAGGGGCGTTTTCCATCAGCGGAACGGAGGTACGACTCTACAATTGATTAGAGCATATTATAAGGCACACGACATTTAAAGATGGTTGCTGTCTTCTGGTCAGGCCAGCTTTTTGTCTGTCCGAGGGGAGCATATATATCTGTTTCATCTTTATTGTGGCAGAGGTTGGTAGAGATGTGTAACAGAAGGTGATATGCTCCCCGAGGACCAACACAAACACTGGTCAGATAACACGCCAACATATATCGTTTTTGACATCATTTTGATAGTGCAAAACTACGTGCACAATCATGGACAGGGAGCCGTGTTGTGAACACAATTTTTAAGTTACGGGCCCCAAAGCGCGTCAGAAGTTCGAGCGATCACGTCATACTTGTAGCGGCCTGTCAAATGTAATCTGTGCGTCGCTTTTTTTCCAGTCTAAAAATGCACAGAGTTGCCATAATATTTGCGAGTTCAGTAAGTTTATAGCATGTGCCTTTCCTTTTAAAAATGTTCAGACTTTTTGTTGTGCAAAATGTGATTGCAGAGCTTAGATGCAACTTGGCCATGAGTTGTCGTGGTAATTTATCTATATTGATTGGGTCTTTGAGAGTGAATGTTTACAATCGATGTCATCTGAAAAAGGAACCCAAATTCAGGAATGTTTCACAGTTCAGACTGGCTTTGACTTCGACGACGCATGTTTCAGCTGAAGCTCAAAACCATTCATTGTTTGGAATTGTCACATATATCAACTTTTTTTTTTACCCAGCTCAGGAGGGATGAAAAGTCGTGAAAATGATGACAACAGATTTTATTTCAACTATGTACAGTCCACATGGTCACATTCTATCTGGGGCGACATGGGACAATCATTTCTTCTTCTTGGTTTAAACATAAGTTTATTTTAACAAAGGTACAATCATGACATGCATACAAAGTTCACAGAAACAGCAACAAGCTAGAAGCTTATAGTGGTGTTCCTGCATGACAGTACAACATAAGGCGGTAACGGCTGAAAAATTTGTCTCAATAAACCAAATCTATTAATAACGTAATGAACGTTGCATAATGATTATAAAGAAAGACAGTAAAGGTAGTTCTTCTTTTTCTTCTTTTTGTTTTGGTTACATTTAGTCAAGTTTTGACTAAATGTTTTAACATAGAGGGGGAATCGAGACGAGGGTCGTGGTGTATGTGTGTGTGTGTGTGTGTGTGTGTGTGTGTGTGTGTGTGTGTGTGTGTGTGTGTGGGTGTAGAGCGATTCAGAGTAAACTACTGGACCGATCTTTATGAAATTTTGCATGAGAGTTCCTGGGTATGATATCCCCAGACGTTGTTTTCCTTTTTTTCGATAATTGTCTTTGATGACGTCATATCCAGCTTTTTGTAAAAGTTGAGGCGGCACTGTCACACCCTCATTTTTCAATCAAATTGATTGAAATATTTGTAAAGCAATCTTCGACAAAGGCCGGACTTTGGTATTGCATTTCAGCTTGGTGGCTAAAAAATTATTATGACTTTGGTCATTAAAAATCTGAAAATTGTAATTATTTTATTTTTTTATAAAACGATCCAAAATTACGTTCATCTTATTGTTCATCATTGTCTGATTCCAAAAACATATAAATATGTTATATTCGGTTTAAACACAAGCTCTGTAAATTAAAAATATAAAAATTATGATCAAAATTAAATTTTCGAAATCGATTTAAAAACAATTTCATCTTATTCCTTGTCGGTTCCTGATTCCAAAAACATATAGATATGATATGTTTGGATTAAAAACACGCTCAGAAAGTTATAACGAAGAGAGGTACAGAAAAGCGTGCTATGCAGCGAAACCACTGCCGCACTAAACAGGCTTGTCAGTTTCACTGCGTTTTGCACGAGCGGCGAACCACGGTCATTGTGAAAAAATGCAGTGAGTTCCACAGCTTGACTAAATGTAGTAATTTCGCCTCACGCGAATTGTTTTTGCTTTTGTTTTTGTTATGTTTTTGTTTTGCTTTTATTTTTGTGTGCGGGTTTTTTTGTTTTTTTTTTTTTTTTTTTAAGAAAGGTTCCGTACAACTTTCGCTTACTCTATTACACATGTCGTATGCATAAAGAGCGATTACTTCCCTTTGGTTATTTGATATCACTTCCATGATGTGACTGACTATTAGGGTTTAACGTCCTCTTAGACCAACTGGTCTATATCGGGACAGGTATTGGTAATACGTTGAAGATATGGTGTGATACTTTGATTCGAACAAGCCGTCGCAATATAACCTTCGTAGTTGAAAACGACGTTAAACACCAAATAAAGAAAGAAAGAATTCGAACAAGCCCGCTGTGGCTGTCTTCTTCGACACACCAGCATTGGGTTTGTCTCGTCAAAGTATCGAAATACGATCATGATAATCGGAGACGAGAGATGATGCATGCATGTCTTCGTGTTTTCCAAGCCCTGAAACTTTCGCTGTGAACGTGGGATCTTTTTCGTGCGCATGTGTTCACACGGGGGTGTTCGGACACCGAAGAGAGTCTGCACAAAGTTGACTCCGAGAAGTAAATCTCTCGCCGAACGTGGGGATCGAACCCACGCTGATAGCGACCAACTGGCTACAAAGCCAGCGCGCTACCAACTGAGCTACGTCCCCGCCCTCCATGATGTTCAATGTACACCCGGTGTTCAAACGACGGGAGTCAGTTTCAACCCTTCCGATGTCCTTGCCGGTGTGTGTCCACCCTTCGTGTCCTTGCCGGTGTGTGTCCACCCTTCGTGTCCTTGCCGGTGTGTGTCCACCCTTCGTGTCCTTGCCGGTGTGTGTCCACCCTTCGTGTCCTTGCCGGTGTGTGTCCACCCTTCGTGTCCTTGCCAGTGTGTGTCCACCCTTCGTGTCCTTGCCGGTGTATGTCCACACTTCGTGTCCTTGCCGGTGTATGTCCACCCTTCGTGTCCTTGCCGGTGTGTGTCCACACTTCGTGTCCTTGCCGGTGTGTGTCCATCCTTCGTGTCCTTGCCGGTGTATGTCCACCCTTCGTGTCCTTGCCGGTGTATGTCCACACTTCGTGTCCTTGCCGGTGTATGTCCACCCTTCGTGTCCTTGCCGGTGTGTGTCCACCCTTCGTGTCCTTGCCGGTGTGTGTCCACACTTCGTGTCCTTGCCGGTGTGTGTCCACACTTCGTGTCCTTGCCGGTGTGTGTCCACACTTCGTGTCCTTGCCGGTGTGTGTCCACACTTCGTGTCCTTGCCGGTGTATGTCCACCCTTCGTGTCCTTGCCGGTGTGTGTCCACACTTCGTGTCCTTGCCGATGTGTGTCCACCCTTCGTGTCCTTGCCGGTGTATGTCCACCCTTCGTGTCCTTGCCGGTGTGTGTCCACCCTTCGTGTCCTTGCCGGTGTGTGTCCACACTTCGTGTCCTTGCCGGTGTGTGTCCACCCTTCGTGTCCTTGCCGGTGTGTGTCCACCCTTCGTGTCCTTGCCGGTGTATGTCCACCCTTCGTGTCCTTGCCGGTGTATGTCCACCCTTCGTGTCCTTGCCGGTGTGCGTCCACCCTTCGTGTCCTTGCCGGTGTGTGTCCAGCCTTCGTGTCCTTGCCGGTGTGTGTCCACCCTTCGTGTCCTTGCCGGTGTATGTCCACCCTTCGTGTCCTTGCTGGTGTGTGTCCACCCTTCGTGTCCTTGCCGGTGTATGTCCACCCTTCGTGTCCTTGCCGGTGTGTGTCCACCCTTCGTGTCCTTGCAGGTGTATGTCCACACTTCGTGTCCTTGCCGGTGTATGTCCACCCTTCGTGTCCTTGCCGGTGTGTGTCCACCCTTCGTGTCCTTGCCGGTGTATGTCCACCCTTCGTGTCCTTGCCGGTGTATGTCCACCCTTCGTGTCCTTGCCGGTGTGTGTCCACCCTTCGTGTCCTTGCCGGTGTATGTCCACACTTCGTGTCCTTGCCGGTGTATGTCCACACTTCGTGTCCTTGCCGGTGTGTGTCCACACTTCGTGTCCTTGCCGGTGTATGTCCACACTTCGTGTCCTTGCCGGTGTGTGTCCACACTTCGTGTCCTTGCCGGTGTATGTCCACACTTCGTGTCCTTGCCGGTGTATGTCCACACTTCGTGTCCTTGCCGGTGTGTGTCCACCCTTCGTGTCCTTGCCGGTGTGTGTCCACACTTCGTGTCCTTGCCGGTGTATGTCCACACTTCGTGTCCTTGCCGGTGTGTGTCCACCCTTCGTGTCCTTGCCGGTGTGTGTCCACCCTTCGTGTCCTTGCCGGTGTATGTCCACACTTCGTGTCCTTGCCGGTGTATGTCCACCCTTCGTGTCCTTGCCGGTGTGTGTCCACACTTCGTGTCCTTGCCGGTGTGTGTCCATCCTTCGTGTCCTTGCCGGTGTATGTCCACCCTTCGTGTCCTTGCCGGTGTATGTCCACACTTCGTGTCCTTGCCGGTGTATGTCCACCCTTCGTGTCCTTGCCGGTGTATGTCCACCCTTCGTGTCCTTGCCGGTGTGTGTCCACACTTCGTGTCCTTGCCGGTGTGTGTCCACACTTCGTGTCCTTGCCGGTGTGTGTCCACACTTCGTGTCCTTGCCGGTGTGTGTCCACACTTCGTGTCCTTGCCGGTGTATGTCCACCCTTCGTGTCCTTGCCGGTGTGTGTCCACACTTCGTGTCCTTGCCGATGTGTGTCCACCCTTCGTGTCCTTGCCGGTGTATGTCCACCCTTCGTGTCCTTGCCGGTGTGTGTCCACCCTTCGTGTCCTTGCCGGTGTGTGTCCACCCTTCGTGTCCTTGCCGGTGTGTGTCCACACTTCGTGTCCTTGCCGGTGTGTGTCCACCCTTCGTGTCCTTGCCGGTGTGTGTCCACCCTTCGTGTCCTTGCCGGTGTATGTCCACCCTTCGTGTCCTTGCCGGTGTATGTCCACCCTTCGTGTCCTTGCCGGTGTGTGTCCACCCTTCGTGTCCTTGCCGGTGTGTGTCCACCCTTCGTGTCCTTGCCGGTGTGTGTCCACCCTTCGTGTCCTTGCCGGTGTATGTCCACCCTTCGTGTCCTTGCCGGTGTGTGTCCACCCTTCGTGTCCTTGCCGGTGTATGTCCACCCTTCGTGTCCTTGCCGGTGTGTGTCCACCCTTCGTGTCCTTGCAGGTGTATGTCCACACTTCGTGTCCTTGCCGGTGTATGTCCACCCTTCGTGTCCTTGCCGGTGTGTGTCCACCCTTCGTGTCCTTGCCGGTGTATGTCCACCCTTCGTGTCCTTGCCGGTGTATGTCCACCCTTCGTGTCCTTGCCGGTGTGTGTCCACCCTTCGTGTCCTTGCCGGTGTATGTCCACACTTCGTGTCCTTGCCGGTGTATGTCCACACTTCGTGTCCTTGCCGGTGTGTGTCCACACTTCGTGTCCTTGCCGGTGTATGTCCACACTTCGTGTCCTTGCCGGTGTGTGTCCACACTTCGTGTCCTTGCCGGTGTATGTCCACACTTCGTGTCCTTGCCGGTGTATGTCCACACTTCGTGTCCTTGCCGGTGTGTGTCCACCCTTCGTGTCCTTGCCGGTGTGTGTCCACACTTCGTGTCCTTGCCGGTGTATGTCCACACTTCGTGTCCTTGCCGGTGTGTGTCCACCCTTCGTGTCCTTGCCGGTGTGTGTCCACCCTTCGTGTCCTTGCCGGTGTGTGTCCACCCTTCCGATGTCCTTGCCGGTGTGTGTCCACCCTTCGTGTCCTTGCCGGTGTGTGTCCACACTTCGTGTCCTTGCCGGTGTGTGTCCACACTTCGTGTCCTTGCCGGTGTGTGTCCACACTTCGGGGGCTGATCATGTCGTTCATAAGTATTCCATTAAAACGTAAAATCAAACACACTTTTCAAAACAAGAAAGAAAAGAAAAAGATGAAGTAAAGAAAATGAAAAACGAGTGAAACCTATACACACCCCTATACCGGGGGTGTAAAAACCCAGAGTTAGCCGACACACCTGCAACAAACTGAACAGGTATGTTAGAGGCAATAACACTTAGGCACTCACACGTGAAGTGTTTTAACCGGTTGACAGAACGGTTTAACAGCGGCACACTAGCGATCAAACGGGTTTTCCTCTTCTGCAATACCCTCATCGATCCGCGATTCCTGATGCAACGCCGTGGAGGCGGAGCCAGGTAAATGAGTCATTACCTTCAGGTATCATGCTTCTCTAATCACCCGTCCTGCGTCCTGCCCGCCCAGCTGAATAATTGAAGACAAGGGAGGCGTGGCCAGTGACAGATTCCAGCCAGGTGGGCGTGGCTACCTGCCCGCTACAAGGCGTCAAGGAGGTGTATTGGCCTTTCTGCCAGAAAGTATTGATCGCAAGCCGCCCATCAAAAACCTGGCACTGACGGCTGCTGGCTGGCTGGCCTGTTTGGGCAATTTTATTACCTGTCCGTTGATAGGCGATGCTTTTAATCAAATGAAGACTCTTTCGCTAAATATTGATTGATTTGGACAGGTAAGGTGATCTTTAAAAGCGGAAGGATTGTCTGCAAGTCAGCCTAAATTCGCTGCTCGGTGCTTGGGAGCTGTATTCATCATCTAGTGTCAACTATTTTCCAGCGCTCATTTCTTTCATGCTTCATCATTGCTGCAGTAAGCCGGCATCTAACGGGTTCTCTACTTTGGGAAGATTTTTTCACCTGAAGTGTTTTACTTGTGACACTGAGAGTTATTAATTCTGAGAGCTGCAGTCACGTACAACTTGGTGAAATCAGTCTACAGTCTACGATTTGAGGAGGAGTGCGTGCTCTGTTGGTTTTCTGCGTTTTGTGAATGCACATTTTGCACTTGTGTAATAAAAACATTTCTCAACAAAGGTGTGGCTTGATCTAACACGTGTGTGATACACTTTCCTCTGCAAAGGTGCGGACTGTTCAAACACCTGTTTTATACACCTGTCTTAACAAAGGTGTGGACTTTTCAATCAATTGTGTAATACACCTGTCTCAATAAAGGTGTGTCCTGTTCAAAATGACCAGTGGAGGCGGTGAACCCGGTGTCGAAGGTCCGCGGCACGGCCAGTCTTTAGTAGTGGACACTACCGGAGGGAGTGTGAACAGTTGTGAGAAAAGCAGAGCACGTGACTCATCCGTCCCGGCATGCAGTGCGCTCCATGGTGTGAATCCCTGTGCACTTAAGGATGAGGCTGAACATCCTGGAAATGCCGTCTGTGACCTTTCCACAGGTTCTGATGGAGAATTGTGCATAACCTCAGCGAGCCACGACAGTATGTCAGGAGTCGACAGAAATCCCCTTCACGGTGACTGTGGCGCCTTGTTCTCCAACACGTTCACAGAAAGACTGCGTGCTAAGTCGGGAGGTGATGACCAGTGTTGTGGAGATACAACTCTCACCGCCACAGACCGCACACACAACCTTGACGTCGCTCCTCAAAGTGGAAAGGACAGCGCTGTTGTCTTCAAGAGAACAATGAGGAGTGCACCAACGTCACCAGCAGACCGTCCCTCGTCAGCCAAACAACGTGCGGTGGATGTGACGGCTAACGCTTGCAGCGCCTGTCCTCAAACCTGCTGCTCTTCCACAGTTGTCTGCATGGAGACCTCCTGCGTGTCATACTCTTCCACAAACATCCGGGCACCTCCTGGCTCGATGAGCGAGAACTACGAGTCAGCATCGTGCTGTTCTGCACTTCGTGTTCCACGCTCCCTGGCCTGTGACGCCGCACCTCTCTGCTGCTCCACCTCTCAACTCTCTTGCTCCTATAAGAACTCAGCACACAGTTGTTCCAGCGGCCTTGACATTCATCAGACCCACGACCTCTGTCAGCAGAGGGACGACTTCTTGACGGACCCAAAGGGGGGTTACTCTTCCTTTCGCTGCGGTTGTCGCCCGTGCTTCGTCCGACCTTCGCCGAGATATCTGCACGGAGCGGGCACAACGGTGGAAGATCTTAAACAAGTCTTCGTCAAGCGACGCACGTCCGCCAACGCACGTGAGCGGCGACGTATGGAAAGCATGAACGTTGCCTATGACCACTTGCGCGACGTCATACCCTCTTTTGGTGGTAACCGGAAGCTTTCCAAATTCGAAACGCTGCAAATGGCGCAGACCTACATTGCTGCTTTGGAAGACGTTTTGCAACGATGATTGAAGGCAGGAACTTGTTTGTCAGTTTGTTGTTTTTTCCCAAAAATAATCATTATTTTGCCTTATTTTTAAAAATGGAAACTAACATATTTTTTTGAATGTTCATGAATGAAATGGGCTACGCCTTTTTAACAGCGATAAATGTTCTTCCATTCAAGTGCGATGACTGAGTTTAGATGGAAATTACTGACTTTTGTCCCCGATGATGCAGTGCCACATCACCGTGAGCAAGTACCTCGCCTCACTGTGTCGACGTGACTGCAAAGTATCTGGGTGACCTTTTGGGGAAATATTTCTTGATGTGAGTTCATCAGCCACAACCCCAACGAACTTTTTTTTTCCTTGCGAATAGATGAAGTGATGAGTGGAGCGTATGGCCAGTTTCTACTCCGCCATTCACGCAGCTGTACACCTTGTTCTGAGTGGCAGCAAGACATACAATGGAACACATAACGACTGTAAAATGACCTCCATTTTACGACTTTTTTCTCAGATTGTTAGAGGTCTTCAAAGGGGTTCCACTGTATTGTACCATTCACCGATGTGTGTGTAAATGATTGGTGGACTTTCTCACTCTTACAGTATCATTCACCGATGTGTGTGTAAATGATTGGTGGACTTTCTCACTCTTACAGTATCATTCACCGATGTGTGTGTAAATGATTGGTGGACTTTCTCACTCTTACAGTATCATTCACCGATGTGTGTAAATGATTGGTGGACTTTCTCACTCTTACAGTATCATTCACCGATGTGTGTGTAAATGATTGGTGGACTTTCTCACTCTTACAGTATCATTGACCGATGTGTGCACAGGTCTGCTTGCTTAAGATTATGTACACATTCTGTGTAAATTAATTGTTTTTATTCAATTACAGCATAAAAGAAATCCTCCTCTATGTCCACTCAGGAAAACCCTTTAGCTCCTTAATGACAGTAAGCGACAGGACGCTGTTTAAGATTTTATGATTTTTAAGATTTGTATTTTGATCCAGTTCAAATTTGGTGTCAATTACCCTTGATACGTAAACTTGTGTTGAAAATGTGTTTGAGGTCAGTTGTCGAGAGATGTTCAAGGCAGCAACAGTTGCCATATAAAACTGTTCGGCTGTCCAAAGATTCACGCAATTAGCTAGTAACTCTCTGTATGCAAATAATTTTCACACTTTTTCCGATCGCACTGTGTGTGTGTGTGTGTGTGTGTGTGTGTGTGTGTGTGTGTGTGTGTGTGTGTGTGTGTGTGTGTGTGTGTGACTGTGTGTTAGGTAGTCAGTTCAGCGTGCAACCAACTCCGCTGGTGTTTAACTCAACGAATGTTATCCATGAAACCAGCCTTGCTTTGAAGGAAAAAAAGATGTGCCTTAATAAAACATTTCTATCTTTAATTCGCCTGTTGTTGGGCTTTGCATATGTGTTAAAGTGCGCGCATATATGTGTGTGTGTGTGTGTGTGTGTGTGTTGTGTGTGTCCATGTGTGGGAGTCTGTCTGTGTGTGTCTGTGTTTGTCGTGTTAAACTTGAAGAACAAAATACACTTACATTTTATTTTTTATTAAAATCTCGTCGCAAAATATCGGGACAAATAAAAGTAATTATATGTGTGTGTGTTGATGAGCAGACAACAGGGGATATCCTTTGTTAACAGCATATCAGACACACATTCAACAAGAGAAAAAGCTGCGTCTTTGCTATACACAACTTAAGACAGTTTGCGACAATCAAGTAAGACAAAATACAACAAAACAACCCAAAAAACGAAAACACCACCAGCAACAATAACTAAAAAGAAAGTTTCACACACAAAAATGACTGCTATAGCAACAGTAAATAAATGGATGAATAAATAAATAAATGAAATAATACCTGACTAAAAATATCCTTCTTCTTTCGTGAAATCATTATATGCCAGAAACGCTCACATACAAACAAAACATTTGTTTATCAGTGCCAGTATATACCGCTGATGGAGACGCCAGGGTATTTGAACTGACTCAAGCTAACTGTGTCATTATAAATGCTATTGCAATTGTGTTCCACTATAAGGTTAGAATTGCTTATTTTGTGAAAGATTCCATCGTTCCGTAAATCTCATGTGAGGCGGAATGCGGCTTTAACAAAGGAAGCCACGCAAAATGTTTTATTCATACGTTGGTACAAGCGTACAAAAAAGACTTTTTCACAATTGTTTGTGTGTGCCCTTTAATTGATATGTGCACCTGAGCTTGCCAGATTGCTGTATCAATAAGCAAACCAAATGTGTAGCGGTCGAGGACGCTTCAGCCTTCGACTTCTTCACACTTTTGTTTAAAAAATGAGAGGAAAAAAAGCCACGCGATATATTTTATTCATAAATCGGTACCAGTTTACATAAAAGATTGTTCGCGGTTTGTTTTCTGTTTGCTCTTTAATTGATATCTGTGTCTCTCTATCTGCCAGATTGCCGTATCAGAATTAAACAACGACAGACCGGAGAAACAAATAAATTCAAGGCAAGAACAAGAGAGCTTTAATTCAATTATTTACAAGTCAAGAGCGTGCGTCCTTGGGTGACGTTCCGTTATTCACAGTCCGCTTTCACTGGAGCCCAAAACGACGGAAAATAGCGCTGATCCTGGCGATCATTGTGCGCAGCGGTCTGTGAAAAAGCGGTATTGGTGTGGATGGGGACGCGGGTATTGTTCGCTGTTGAAGAATGCGTTCTGAGCGCGTCTGCCACCTGACGTTCTGTTCTGCTCTGTTCAGCGAACTGTGTCTCGTCAAACACGCTATTCTTAGCCATCATCTCTCTCAACCATCCACTCTCTCTCTCTCTCTCTCTCTCTCTCTCTCTCTCTCTCTCTCTCTCTCTCTCTCTCTCTCTCTCTCTCTCTCTCTCTCTCTCTCTCTCTCTCTCTCTCTCTCTCTCTGCGTCCCAAGGACAGATTGTAAGAAAAGGCGTAGCCTTAAATCTTAATCCTTGTTAAATAAAGTTCAATTCAATTCAATTCAATTCTCTCTCTCTCTTTCTCTCTCTCTCTCTCTCTCTCTCTCTCTCTCTCTCTCTCTTTCTCTCTCTTTCTCTCTCTCTCTCTCTCTCTCTCTCTCTCTCTCTCTCTCTCTCTCTCTCTCTCTCTCTCAGTAACCTCCCCTTTTAAGACCCCGTGTTTTAAGACTTCCTCCCTTTTAAAACCTTGCTTTTTTTCAGATGTTGTGTTCATAACCTCTGCCAATGTAGGCTACCCCTATTTTAAGACTCCCTCATTTTTAAGACCTGCGTTTCTCAGATTTTGTTAGGTTTTAAAGGGGGGTTCTACTGTACTGCACGTTATAAAGGGTGGTTCTACTGTACTGCACGTTATAAAGGGGGGTTCTACTGTACTGCACGTTATAAAGGGGGGTTCTACTGTACTGCACGTTATAAAGGGGGGTTCTACTGTACTGCACGTTATAAAGGGGGGTTCTACTGTACTACACGTTATAAAGGGGGGTTCTACTGTACTGCACGTTATAAAGGGGGGTTCTACTGTACTGCACGTTATAAAGGGGGGTTCTACTGTACTGCACGTTATAAAGGGGGGTTCTACTGTACTGCACGTTATAAAGGGTGGTTCTACTGTACTGCACGTTATAAAGGGGGGTTCTACTGTACTGCACGTTATAAAGGGGGGTTCTACTGTACTACACGTTATAAAGGGGGGTTCTACTGTACTACACGTTATAAAGGGGAAGCGCCCCTAATATGTACCGGCTTTTCCTTATAGTCCCCCTCCTGTGCTGACAAAATAACAGTGCAAGAGCGGCGCCAAAAACAGTTTTATTCGCCACACTTGCCTTTTCTGGATATATACTTGGAACATGTAAAGACAGTTGCGGACGCCCCAGGCAAACAAGCAGTTAGGCTTTATAAATTTTCTTACGCTTCTGGAAGCGTTTTAGTGTTTGCTTATGTATTTCCCTGGAGTGAAAACCGCAATTGTCAAAACGAATTCCTAAACTTGGGCAATACAATATTCTGGAGTCTGTATTCACTCGATGAGCTGACGCTTATAACGCTAGTTTCTGTCCTCAAGTCACAGCTGATAACATCACGTACACGATGTGCCTATTAAGACAGTATTTGTTACATTTTAGTAGCGCTGGTCGTGTCTTTCGTGCGCAAACTAATTGCGAACTAATTGTAAAATCCAGTGTGTGTGTGTCCCCTAATTTGGACCGCCTTCAACAAGTAACCTGTAACTTTTTTGTTTGTTTGTTTGTTTGCTTAACGCCCAGCCGACCACGAAGGGCCATATCAGGGCGGTGCTGCTTTGACATTTAACGTGCGCCACACACAAGACAGAAGTCGCAGCTGCACAGGCTTCATGTCTCACCCAGTCACATTATTCTGACACCGGACCAACCAGTCCTAGCACTAACCCCATAATGCCAGACGCCAGGCGGAGCAGCCACTAGATTGCCAATTTTAAAGTCTTAGGTATGACCCGGCCGGGGTTCGAACCCACGACCTCCCGATCACGGGGCGGACGCCTTACCACTAGGCCAACCGTGCCGGTCTAACCTGTAACTATCGCTCATGCTTTCAAAACAATACATCAAACAGTGTTATTTACGTGCAATTTGATCATTTCATTTATTTTCTCTCTTGTTTTGCTTAGTTTCTTTAGTTTCGTGTTGTGCTTCAAATTATGTTCTCATCAAACTTAAACTAATACATCTGGTTTGTATTTGAATTATTTTGACTCGTACACAGCAACACAGAGTTGTATCGTGTTATTTTGACATACTGTTGGCTTTTGACAAGGATTCGTAATGGCCTCATCACTAGTCCATAGTAGGCGCCTAGATTCTTTACACGGAACAGTTGTGAATTTTTCTGTATTTATTTTTTGCCAAATGTCTATCAAAGTTATATGTTGCTATAAATAGGCCTAATGGTTAACGGAAGAGAGAACAAATACCAAGCACAAAATGAAATGTCTTTGCGAGAAAACAAGCTAATTATGAAACAAAAAGGGGTCTATATTTGGGGCCATTCCCCCCCAAATCCGTTTTTTACATTTAGTCAAGTTTTGACTAAATGTTTTAACATAGAGGGGGAATCGAGACGAGGGTCGTGGTGTATGTGTGTGTGTGTGTGTGTGTGTGTGTGTGTGTGTGTGTGTGTGTGTGTGTGTGTCTGTCTGTCTGTCTGTGTGTCTGTCTGTCTGTGCGTGTGTGTGTGTAGAGCGATTCAGACCAAACTACTGGACCGATCTTTATGAAATTTGACATGAGAGTTCCTGGGAATGATATCCCCGGACGTATTTTTCTTTTTTTCGATAAATACCTTTGATGACGTCATATCCGGCTTTTTGTAAAAGTTGAGGCGGCACTGTCACACCCTCATTTTTCAATCAAATTGATTGAAATTTTGGCCAAGCAATCTTCGACGAAGGCCGGACTTCGGTATTGCATTTCAGCTTGGTGGCTTAAAAATTAATTAATGACTTTGGTCATTAAAAATCTGAAAATTGTATAAAAAACATTTTTTTTTAGAAACGATCCAAATTTACGTTCATCTTATTCTTCATCATTTTCTAATTCCAAAAACATATAAATATGTTATATTTGGATTAAAAACAAGCTCTGAAAATTAAAAATATAAAAATTATGATCAAAATTAAATTTTCGAAATCAATTTAAAAACACTTTCATCTTATTCCTTGTCGGTTCCTGATTCCAAAAACATATAGATATAATATGTTTGGATTAAAAACACGCTCAGAAAGTTAAAACGAAGAGAGGTACAGAAAAGCGTGCTATCCTTCTCAGCGCAACTACTACCCCGCTCTTCTTGTCAATTTCACTGCCTTTGCCACGAGCGGTGGACTCACGATGCAACGAGTATACGGTCTTGCTGAAAAATGGCATTGCGTTCAGTTTCATTCTGTGAGTTTGACAGCTTGACTAAATGTTGTATTTTCGCCTTACGCGACTTGTTGACAATTAGTCAAGACTTGACTAAACGTTAGAAGAAGAAGAAACAAGTCGCGTAAGGCGAAAATACAATATTTAGTCAAGTAGCTGCCATTTTTCAGCAAGACCGTATACTCGTAGCATCGTCAGTCCACCGCTCATGGCAAAGGCAGTGAAATTGACAAGAAGAGCGGGGTAGTAGTTGCGCTAAGAAGGATAGCACGCTTTTCTGTACCTCTCTTTGTTTTAACTTTCTGAGCGTGCTTTTAATCCAAACATATCATATCTATATGTTTTTGGAATCAGGAACCGACAAGGAATAAGACGAAAGTGTTTTTAAATTGATTTGGACAATTTAATTTTGATAATAATTTTTATATATTTAATTTTCAGAGCTTGTTTTTAACCCGAATATAACATATTTATATGTTTTTGGAATCAGGAAATGATGGAGAATAAGATAAACGTAAATTTGGATCGTTTTATAAATTTTTATTTTTTTTTACAATTTTCAGATTTGTAATGACCAAAGTCATTAATTAATTTTTAAGCCACCAAGCTGAAATGCAATACCGAACCCCGGGCTTCGTCGAAGATTACTTGACCAAAATTTGAACCAATTTGGTTGAAAAATGAGGGTGTGACAGTGCCGCCTCAACTTTCACGAAAAGCCGGATATGACGTCATCAAAGACATTTATCAAAAAAATGAAAAAAACGTTCGGGGATATCATGCCCAGGAACTCTCATGTCAAATTTCATAAAGATCGGTCCAGTAGTTTGGTCTGAATCGCTCTACACGCACGCACGCACACACGCACACACACACACACATACACCACGACCCTCGTCTCGATTCCCCCCTCTATGTTAAAACATTTAGTCATAACTTGACTAAATGTAAAAATATGCAAAAAACTAAGAAATCGAAGTCATTTTTAAAGTGACATGCAAGCCATAACAGACAGCCTGCGTTTTCTGACGAGATATTCTCGTTCAGTTTGTTACAGAGAAACACTCAGGGGTAGGACAATAAATCCCTGCGCCTTGAATATGTGCGCGATATAAATTGCATAAAATAAAAATAAAATAACAAAAATAAATCCCTGCGCTTAGAACTGTACCCACGGAATACGCGCGATAATATAAGCCTCATATTGATTGATTGATTGAAGGTTTTACTTTTACTCTGTAGGTCTACCAACACATGGCCGCGACAAGCAGTTTCCTCGAAATGACATAAACAAGATTTAGTTGACTAAATTAAGTGTTGTTCAATATTTGGGGATTCGACACCTTCAATGTCACTATTTTGTCACATTTCCCCCTTACATTGTTGCGGAATGGTGCAAGGTCTCGGTAGCTCAGGGGCCCGGTAGCTCAGTTGGTAGAGCACTGGACTTGTGATCGGAAGGTCGCAGGTTCGAATTCGGGCCGGGACGGACACGGGTCAACTTTATGTGCAGACCCAGAGACGGAAGCCATGTCCCACCCCCGTCTCACCATAGTGGCACGTAAAAGACCTCGGTTTATCTGCCGTAAGTGCAGGAGGATGATTACACCTAAACACGCAAACATCTGGGTAGCGTGACTCTTGTTGCTGCTAGCTTTCCATTGGTAGGATAAGCTACCCGAATTTCTCAGCAATGGGATCATAAAGTAATGAAAATGAAAAATGAAAAATGAAATGAAATGAAATGATGTTAATGGTGTTTTACGCCCTCGCGGTGAAACCATGAGGGGCGTGTTCCCGGGTTTTACCTCAAATGTTAATGAGATACAGTACCCAGGTCTATGCGTGTTTGTGTGTAATCAACCACCTGCACTTATGCAGAATAACCTAGGTCTTTTACGTGCCACTGTGGTGACATGGGACATGGAATTCACGGTCTGTCAGTTTGCACAAAGTTGACCCGTGTCCGTTCCGGCCTGAAGGTGGTCTCCAGAGAATACGCGAGAGGTGACGGGGTCAGTGACAATAATCACGTGACTCAATACTTTCCGGATGTCGCGAGCGAAACGACGAAGTCCGGGTCATTGAAAGCAGACTGATGGCGTACGGCCATTTTATTCATTTAAATTCAACCCCGCCCATTTCAATGTTGGCCACCGACTGCGGCCGAGTCGCTATGACCTCTACAGAATCCTGGTGCATGGCGTTTAATTCATTTGGACTGAAGGCCGCTCATTTCAACAGTTCAGTTTTAAGGTCACTCTTTATCATCACAGACCGCTAGCGAACTGTCCCTATCACAGGCACGTGTGTTTTCAAGTGTCCGGCTTTGGCCAGTTCGTTAAAGAGACGGGGTGGCGCGTGCGAGGGCGTGGCGACCGTCCAGTGGCCAGAGACTGGAACAGCCACAACAGGAACTGTGACGGTCAGCCTGGACACTGTCCAGAACCATGCAGACGACCAGCACTATCAAGGACACGCTTCACGCAGAAAGCCTCTGTCTCCTCCCAGCATTGACAGTCGTCGCCACGCTTGGCTGAACGCTCACAGAGGTGTCGGGGCTTGCTGCCAGACTCAGTGACGACGATGTGTTACACGCATGGCTGACTTGTGATTCTGCCTGCCCTGCATGTGCAGGGATATCTGACGCCCTCTTTCCTCCCCCCTACATGCTGTAATCGACGTGGAAAAATACGATTCGATTAACTTTAACGCCAAACGAAGGAGATCTGTCACTTCGTGGTTAACTGTGACCGAAGGTAAAGTCGTTTTTAATGACGTCTGCTGATGTAGACTGCGGTTCAGTTGACGTAAAGTGGTGGTATGACGACAAAGACTTCTCAGTTTCTCGT